>NC_057808.1:327554025-327554571 GCF_018294505.1 Triticum aestivum | reverse complement strand
TCCCAGATTCATACCTTATGTTTGAATTTGAACTCAAACCCATTCGACCAAACCAGCAACACATTAGTTTCTAGAAGCTTGGCTCTGACAAGTAGTGGGACCCACATGTAATAGTGAATCGAGCCACAGGGCCACACCAAATGCTCCACGACGCAGGCGGAGCTCGCGCATGCCGAGGCCACGAGCAGGCGCTCGACCCAATTCACGTGCCTGCAGCACCAGAGGAGGCCGTTGAAGCCCCCTGTCCCCACCCTGACACACTGGACCAGCCAAACAATGAGGAGCTTTTTCCCCTGGCGCCAGCCCATATGGTAACTGCCCAACCAGAGCGCTCTGTCGCGTGTTGCAGTCAGTGCAAAATCGCACCCGCCAGCCGAGAGGATCTCTCCCTCATGTCGTCCTTATTTTCCCCCGCATCAACCAAGCCTCAGCTCGCTCCCCTCTCTTCTCTCCCCTACAAACCCACAGAGAGAGCCCTGCCAACGAGCTGGCTGGAATTCATGAGGCCCCGCTCGACAGACTCTCTTCTACCTGCACAAGAGCACC
>NC_057808.1:327387770-327553766 GCF_018294505.1 Triticum aestivum | reverse complement strand
CGCTCGTCTCTCCAGGATCATCGCAGATGTCATGATCTCTGAAAATCCTAATGCTTTGATCGTCATAGCTTTTGTTGGACTTTTGTATGCCTTTGTTGGCTTTTGGGTTAGGTTTTTTGTTTTGGCATTTGTTTGCCTGATACTACTGGTACCTGTTCTCGCTGTATGGACCTGCTGGCAGGCTTCATTTCTGAGTAAATGGAGCATGGGAGCTCTCTCCCTGTTGATCTATACCCCTGCTCACCCCCCAGACTAGGGCACCCAAATTATAGCCTCCCCGTCGCCCCGCGCACAACAACCGGACATCATCCGTGGAGAGCTACCTCCAACCACTCAGAGCGCCACCCAAGCACCCCCACCACCTTTGCACACCCCCAATTGACTCCCAGCCGAAGGACAGCCCCTGGGAGCCCATCTTCCTCGACTCGGGCAGCACACTCCGTCGCACTGCTGGGAGGTTGCTCCGCCCGATACGGTAAGCACGCATCTGATTCCTTCCGAGTCCTAGCCCCTTCAACCCTTTCTAAACCAACGTCATGCTCTTTTCCAGCAGTCGCGACGCAGAGCGAGGCCAGCACCTCCTCATCTAGGTCACTCACATGGGCTGGGCCTTATGGGACAGGTGGAGATGGGCCAGGCCCATACCGGTTCAACAGAGTGTATGCAAAAATATTTGAAATAGTGTGAGATGAAAAGAATTTTAGTACTTTCAAAACATGTGGAATATGCAAATATGGTCTCCATAGTCTACATGCAAAAACTTAAATGGAGAAACAAACCTTCAGTGAACAAAATGACATGCAAAGGTTGTCAAGCCTTCCCGAAAAGATGAATTCTTTCATGGCACCTGCTACAACGCTTGGTTGAGTATCACACAGCTGCAGCTCGAAATCACAGATCTCATCAACTTCACAATTAGCCTCTTTAGCAATCAACTGCAAAAAATGGAAGCAACATACATTAAGTAAAAACTAAAACATACTCAAATCCAAGGGCTCTTGATATTTAATAAGTGAGAATGTTTGGCTCCACGTAATGTTAGAAATACATAACCTGCAACAATAGTGGATGGTGCTTTGTGTTTTCGCCACCGGATGACTCCCCTGGAACATTTCCTTCCACTAATTTCTGCATTTCATGCTGCAAAGAAAAAAAAAGATTGAATCAAGATTCGAATTTTCAAAGCAAACAAAAGAAGATAAGTGTTCTATGGTTCTTTTATCGTAATAGTTTAATTCCAAATAATTAAAGGACAATAATGGCATTCCTATGAACATATTAATTTCCAAATTTAACATTTTCTGGATAAACTAGGTGGAGCATTCTACGATAATGAAAGAGGCCTGAAGTTTTGCACTATTAATCATTTGAAGAAATTGATACTACGCAGTTTTGTTCAGAACGTGTGAACATGAAGAAGAGTAGAAGACATGTACACAATGTGCAAGCAAGTGTTGCTTCTTACATAGAGAATACAACATCACAAGGTGTATCAATATCCTAGCGGAACAACTGACATTGATGTTATACAGAGGCTATGCCTCTTCAAACTGAAAATTATGGCAAAATAACAAAAAATTCATGATAGTTAATTCCTTGGCTCAAAGATATTATGCCCATCATCAAGTACAATAAATAACAAACAAGCTGACTGAAAACACGAAGATCAGATTCCGATCAATGCAGTCAAATCACCTTAATCAATGTGCCCAGCACTGGGACAAGATGATTCTGATTGTTAATCTTGAGACCTTCCGAGGAGATAGTCCTGCGCAAAATATGAATAAGACACATGAGAAGTATTATTGTAAGTAAGTTTGTAATAGACTAAGCGTCCAAAACACCAGGGTTAAATCCAAACATAGGTAGCATTATAGTACGTAATTCCGTAATGAGGCTACAATTATTTAGTACTGGCACTGTGACATAGCAATTTAGGATCGGAGGGAGTATATAATATTTTCAGAACTTCCATTCAAGCAATATATGAAAGCTGAATAGGAAGTTTCACATACCCCTTAGGTGAGGCACTAAAAGATAATCTTTAATTCTACATCTAGGACTGCAATCTGTAAACAACTAGCGATAATACTTCACAAATACATAAGTTCAAAAAGTGGAGAACAATGAGATACCGAATTTACATTGCAGTATGGACCAGATATCAAAACCAATATTTAGCTATTTCTCTTCGTGCAAAAGAACAGGATGAAACTTCCAGAATAGTGTTCTAGACTATAGGCCCAAAATGCTCTTCAACTATATTGGATAATATGATCCAACTGGATGAACTACCGAGTAACAAGGCATGATAAAGAAAGCCCTTCAGTTTAAGGAAACACACGATAACTAGTTTTCCCAAGTTTTATACAAGAGTATGAAACTTATGTGGTTGTACAAAGGATAATTCAAGGTTGTCTTTCAGATGGTGCATGAGATACAAGGGTTAACACAAGAAACTGAATGGAGATACAGAAGTACAATATTTGCAATCTAAGGATCATTTCCTTTGACTGTTTTCATAGGCTTCATTCATTATAACGATCTTAGGATTCATTCATTGCATAAAAAGCTCTCAAATGCAAGAACTGCTCCACAATGAAGGAGTAATTTTCAAAGGCTTCACAATATTGAAATATCTGTATTAAAAACGAGTTTTTATCACCAACCTGTCTAGGTGAATAGCCAAAGTGGGGATTCTCATGATAGGCTCTTGCACCCTTACAAGCTTATGCCCATAAGAGACCACACCGTCCTTCTTCTCTCGCACAAGCACCCTACCAGCAATAGTAAGGTCACGGTCAAACCATGTGTACCACAATCCACCTCCATAAGTTTGGACTCCAACCTCAAGATAACCTCCCTTGGTTATCTGCGAAAGAAGAAGCAAGACTCTGTTAGTAAATCATCAAAATCTAGCACCTAATAAGTAAGACTAAACAGCAAACTAGGATATCTGATTGATACATGAACCGCTGTTCCTGCAAAACATTATCAATCGATGTTTCAGGACACAATTGCTCTGAAATGAATAACTAAGAGCTCACCTTGGTGACAGGCTTGAGCTTCAGACATGGACTGTCCGTATGTGCGCCAATGATGTGGAACCCATTACCGGCAACGTACCTACCAAACATCGATACCGAATCGTATTGGATTAGATTCATTTTTCCATTTACAAAAGAGTGTGCATTTTGTGTCGGGAAACCGAAGGAGAGGAAGTAGATAGAGCGGACTCACTTGGCGCCGATAGCGAAGGCGACGATGGCGGAGTGGTTGCGTGTGAAGAAGTACTTCCGGCCGGGCTGAAGCCCCGACCACTCCTCCCGCTCCGATAGCTGCTCGAACCCCGCCGCCTTCAGCAGTCGCTTCGCCTCATCTTCTCCCACCGGAAGCAACAGCAGGAGATAGATCCAGTCCAGATCAGTTCAGTTCACTTCACCTCACGTCAGTTACGAACAAGCGAGAGGGGAGCGGGACAGGACGCGTACCGACGGCGTGGAAAGCGGTGGGCGAGGCGTTGAGAAAGTCGACGAGGTCGGAGACGACGGCGGCCATGGGCGGCGGGATGCGGTAGGGGCGGAACCGCGGAGGTGGGAACTGAGACGGAAACACGATCGGTCGGAACGCAGGGGGATCGTATGTTTTGCTCCGCCGTATCTCTCGTATATTATGTATTTCTTTTGATGTATATCTCGTACTCCAGTATATTATGTGTAGCACGACTTCGAATACGAAACGTGTTACAATGCGTATCTCCGAGGTCTTCAACGCGGATACAAAACGGACATCCATGCCAAAAAGAAAGGACGCCGATAACTGCCACACGTGTGGGCGTTAAGGGATCTGCCCACACATTCTGTGTGGTGCCTAAGAGGATCAGCCCATACGCTTGTGTGTGGGCAAAATAACTAGCGCCCACACGCCTGTTTTTTCCCTCTCGGTCCCTTTTACACGCGTGCGTGTGGGCGGGTACGTCAGGCCTCGTACCTCGTGGTCGCGTACGCCCCACATGACACTTTACCGCGCGCCCGCAGTTGCCATGGGCTGGACCTTCGTCCATGTTCGTTTAAGTGCAGTTGCCATGTCGCTGAACTACGGTTGCCATGTCGGACAACTACAGTTGCCATGTTTGCTCAACTGCAGTTGCCATCTCAGGTCAAAGTTTCAGATTGCCTTTTTTGGACAACTACAGTTGTTGCCATATGTGGTCTGGTCTACTGCAGTTGTCATGATTTCAAAACTTTAGGAGTTGCCACCTACTAACACTAGGCAATTGCCCATGTAGCATTAAAAAAAAGGCATGGCAAAAAAACATGTTCAGGTAAAAGAAAGAGTTGCCAGGTGCTCACAAGCACGCTAGGGCAGTTGCCATGTAAAAAGAAAGAGTTGCCATCTGCTTACGTGCACGCTAGGGCAGTTTGCCATGTACCATACAAAACATATGGCAACTGACATGTTCAGGTAAAAAAAAGAGTTGCCATCTGCTTGCAATCACACTAGGGCAGTTGCCATGTACACTGCAAAACGCATGGCAACTGGCAGCTTGGGTGTGGGAGAGGAGGCGGGCGTGTGGGCGAGATGGCAAACGCCCACACACCAGCCCTTGTACGTGACTGAAAACTGGTGTGTGGGCGAACTGCTAAACGCCCACACACCGGCCCCTCCGTCTGGTAAAACGGATGTGTGGGCGACCTCTCTCACACACCACACACGCAAGTTGTCCTACGTGGCATACAAAATCAGCTAATTCGTGCCAAGATTCGTGCAGAAGTTACTGGACGGTGATGGAAGCGTGTGGGTGAGTTGGCTAACGCCCACACGTGTGGGCGTTACACTTTTCGGAAAGAAAACGGACATCGACCGACCCATCCGGACCCAACGAAGTAAATGTCATCCAATCAAAGTCACCAAATATAAACGGTCATCATATTTTTATTGATTTTTGAGTTAATTTTTACATAGCAGAATAAACTAAAACAGGTATTCCCTTCGTCCCATAATATAAGAGCATTTCTGACACTAATAGGAGTAAAAAGGAACTGAAGATTCCTATTCTACTCCTCTCGTTGGAGGTGAGGTCAAGGAACCTCATCCGGATGTTTCACTCTCTCGTCGTTGGCGGCTAGCATGAACAAGGCAAAGCTGACGACATATGCCTCTTTGCCATCATCATCATCATGCTGGTCCGACGCGTCGTCGTCCTCCACCTCCAGCCCCTCAAAGAGCCAGGCGCACTTCGCGTCATTGACGCAAAAGCTGCCAACATTCATGGCAGAGCGCGCGGACGCTCTCCACGTACGCGGGCACTTCTTGGTTGACGTCGATGTTCGGGTTCGTCTGAACGATGTCCGCGCCGGCAGCGACGGATGCGCCATCGACCTCAAGTGCCACCTCCCGTGAGGTGCTCCTCCTAGAGGGCTAGGTTGTATTGTTGCTCCGCCTGTAGCAGAGTGAACTCATACGCTGGCATGGCATCGATGGACATCTCATCCTCCTCCTCTGACGGCCGATGATATGATTCTTTTTATGGAACATGACCTGGATAACAATCGAAACCTAATGTTCTTGTTTTCAACGTTTTAGTAAATGTCAGGCCTTAAGGTTAATTTTTATAAAAGTGGATTGTTCTGCTTTGAAGAAGCTTGTGCGGGTGTGGTTGATTACGTTGACCTGTTTGGTTGTCCGCAAGGTCAATTCCCGATTAAATACTTGAGATTTATTGATGTCTCACAAATGCGGAGTGGAAACACGTGGAGGGGCGCTTAGAGAAACGGTTGAACAGTTGAAAAGTCAAGTTACTCTTGAAGGGCGTCTGGTCTTAGTCAATTCCGTCCTCACAAATATGATTCTCTATATGCTTTTTTTAACTCCCAACAATGGTCTTGTAAAGACTGGATTATTTTCGGATCTAGATTGTTTTGGCAAGGATACTCTGAAAAGAAAAAAAAAATATAGATTGGCCAAATGAAGCGTTGTTTATTGGCAGAAAGATCAAGGTGGCCTTGGCATGTATTACTTAATAAATGATTGTTCAAACTATTTACCGATGATGGTGTTTGAAAACCCTTGCTACGTAATAAGTATCTAGGCCAAAATTGCGTTTCGTGCCTATTGAAAACCTGGTGACTCACACTTTTCGGGGTGGTCTAATGGCAGAAAAAAAACATCTTTTTGATCATTCGGGATAAAAGAAGACTGGATTCATTTATGTGAGGACAATTGGCTAGGCAATGCTAGCCACCGAAATCAATATCTAGGTTTGTATTGCATTATTCGTGATAAGAATGATACTTTTGTGCAGGTACTCAACATTCCCACCGGATATTTCTTTCATACGGAATTTGGTTACCCTTATGTCATGGAAAAATCTTTTAACCCTATTAGGTTCGATTAACCTGACACAAGGACGGGGTGTGTTTCGTTGGAACCTCACTATATATGGGTCATTCACAGTCGACTCTTATGTATCATGCTCTCACACATTCAGAGATCACAATGGATAATAATAGGAAATTTTGGAAGTCAAAAATCCCACTAAAAAATAAAATCTTCATGTGGTATCTTCGGCGGGAAGATGAAAACATCGTAATTGGTAAGGAAGCAAGAAGTGTGGCTTTTGCACTCATGAAGAGACAATCAAACATCTCTTTTTCCCGTGCAAGTTTAGGCGTTCTACGTGATCAGTCATCCAAATAACGTCCAATTAGTATTCGTCCACAAGTGTTGCCAATATTTTCGGTCATTGGTTAGACGATATTCCAAATAGGTTCATAATGGCAATAACGGTGGGAGTGTATGCCTTATTATGTTCGTTTTGACTATAAATAATTCGGTGTTTAATGGCAAAAAATATTCTCCTTTGCAGGTTATTTTCTGTTGTAGACATCGCTTCATACGCGGTCTAAACTACACTGAATTGGAATATCAATCGTTGTTTTAGGCGGCGTGTATGCGGTTAGAGAGGATGGCAAAGGAGGTTTCTAACCAACATGTGTGGTAGTAGTGGTAGTATAATCTCCGGATGGGTCCATCACCTCCTTGGACATATGTATAGTGTCGGTCCTATATGACTATGTTGTTGCGGATATATCAATTTTTTATTATCCTTTGTCCTTTGGTATTTAATTGTGTGCATCTTAGTTATATAGAGGTTGGCGATGCTCATCATAATTTGTATCTGATTGATATATTTTAAGTTAATAAAAATGTCATTATCCTTTATCAAATAAAATGAGGAGTTAAGAAAAGTGGTTCCTACCTAACTCCTAAAACTTAACTGCTAAAAGAACAAATTCATTTATTTTTAGACCATACTACTCAATTACTTCACTAAACGACATCTTCGACACATACTTCATCAATTCCTCACTAAGAGTACTGATAAAAGAACAAGAAGGAAAATCACACATTTCACTAGGAACACAACTTCCTAGAATGCTCCTACAAGTTCAGTCAATATTTTCTCCATCTCCTTATGTTCATTGCCAACATTTTTGCTCTTCCCCATTGACTTATCTAGCTTGCACACTTGTTTCTTTCCCGCGTCCTCAAATTTGTACATTTACTAGTAGAAAAATGACTTTACGTTCGCATCATTAGTCCTGGTTGGATTACGGCCTGGGACTAATGTGACGTTCGTGGAGTACCTCTAGTCCCGGTTTATGACACAAATCGGGACTAAAGGGGTGGTGGCAGGCTGGCGTCAGGCTGGGGCCCCCATGAGCCCCTTTAGTCCCGGTTTGTGACACAAACTGGGACTAGAACACCTTTAGTCCCGGTTTGTGTCACCAACCGGGACTAAAGATGCTCCTATATAAACCCTTCGTCCAGCCCGAGCCCATTTTCCCCTTTCCTCTCTTGTCTATTCTTCCCCTCTTGCTCGAGCTCATCCTCCATTTTTGCCAAAATTTGTCAAGATTAGAAGGCACCCCATCCATCCAAGTGTTCACAAAGGTTAGCAACTTTGTCCTTTCATCTCTCATTGCTAGGTTAGCTCTTGCAATGCTCTGTAAGTATAGTTATTTGTGGGTTTTAGTTTGGGACTAATTATATGTGGGAGTTTATTTGATTTATATGCAATTTGCTCAAATTAACTTCTTAGTTTGCATATCTAGGTGAGGTTTACTTAGTGCCTTCCTGTCCCCGTCCTAACCACCATCGATCGTCTACACCATCCCGTCGCTGGCACCACCTTGGTGAGCCTCTTGTTCTTATCCTTTTTATTAAAAAAAATCATGTTTGTGTGACTTAGATAGTTACTTGTATAATTTTCTTACTTGTATGGTTGTTTGTTATACATAGTGGCATGGTTTTGATATCTGTCCCCGTCAGTCCTCGTCCGGTTTATGATTCGGATGTGGTATATTATCTTTTATAACTATTTGTTAC
This sequence comes from Triticum aestivum, assembly GCF_018294505.1. Lineage (NCBI taxonomy): Eukaryota > Viridiplantae > Streptophyta > Magnoliopsida > Poales > Poaceae > Triticum > Triticum aestivum. Next base: position 327,545,375 of record NC_057808.1, on the reverse strand, counting down.
ATTTCGTGTTTATGACAATTATGCCCATGAAGTTGACATAGATATTTTTATCTAGGAGGTATGTGAACCAGAAATTGCAACCGACCCTCTTGTCGAGAAGTTAAATTTAGTTGAAAAAGAAAACGAGTATTTGAAAGAAAAAATTGAAAATAATTGAAGAAGAGAAGATGAAACTGGAGTTGTTTGTTGTCGATGTTGTCGATGATCACAAGATCAAGATGGATGCAATGCGCTTGAAGATTAGAAAGATTAGAAAATAAGCCGTTAATAAAGAGGCTTGGTATCACTATGCTGTTGGATCAATTGTTACCTTAGTTGCGATCTTGATCGCATTTGTTGTTGCATTTAAATGCTTTAGCTAGAGAGTTTGTATGTTCTTTTATGAGAATAAGTGTGTATGAACTTTATGTATGAACTTGTATTAATTTGGTCTTTTCGGTGTTGTGTAATGAAGATGAGCCGGCAATGGGTGTATGATGACCGATGCTCCCCCTAGTTCATTAATGGCATGCATACTTTTCTGGTTGCGACTGAGGCAAAAAAGCGGCCGAATGGTTTTATGTGTTGTCCATGTGCTGTCTATAAGAATGAGCACAATTACTCTAACTCAAAAATCATTCATGTCCACCTGTTTACGTCCGGTTTCATGTCCGGCTAAAACTGTTGGACCAAGCACGGAGAGAGAGGGGTTCTAATGGAAGAGAATGAAGAAGAATAGGATGATGACAGCTATCCTAGCCATGGGTTCCCTGAATACAATTGTACAACAATGGGGGAAGAAGCTAAATAAGAGGCATCAGATGAGCCCGCCGATGATCTTGGTCGGGCCATTGCTGATGCAAAGAGAAACTGCGCAAGTGAAAAGGAGAAGATGAAGTTGCAGCGCATGTTAGAGGATCACAAGAAATTGTTGTACCCAAATTGCGAAGATGACAAGAAAAAGCTGGGTACCACACTGGAATTGCTGCAATGGAAGGCAGAGAATGGTGTATCTGACAAGGGATTTGAAAGGTTGCTGATAATGTTAAAGAAGAGGCTTGCAAAGGACAACGAATTGCCCGACAGTACGTACGAAGCAAAGAAGACTGTCTGCCCTTTAGGATTAGAGGTGCAGAAGATACATGCATGCCCTAATGACTACATCCTCGACCGCGGTGAGTACGAGGATTTGAATGCATGCCCGGTGTGCGGTGCATTGCGCTATAAGATCATCTGCGATGACCCTGGTGACGTTGAGGGAGAGCGCCCTAGCAAGAGGATTCCCGCCAAGGTGATGTGGTATGCTCCTATAATACCACGATTGAAACATTTGTTCCAAAACAAAGAGCATGCCAAGTTGATGCGATGGCACAAAGACGACCATAAGAAAGACGGGAAGTTGAGAGTACCCACTGACGGGTCGCAGTGGAGAAAAATTGAGAGAAAGCGGGAGGACTTTGCAAATGATGCAAGGAACGTATGGTTTGGTTCAAGTGCAGATGGCATTAATCCTTTTGGGGAGCAGAGCAGCAATCATAGTGTTGGGGAACGTAGCATGCAATTTCAAAAAAAATCCTACGATCACGCAAGATCTATCTAGGAGATGCATAGCAATGAGAGGGGGAGAGTGTGTCCACGTAACCTCGTAGACCAAAAGCGGAAGCGTTAGCTTAACGCGGTTGATGTAGTCGAACGTCTTCTCGATTCAACCAATCAAGCACCAAACGTATGGCACCTCCGAGTTCTGCACATGTTCAGCTCGATGACGTCCCTCGAACTCTTGATCCAGCAAAGTGTCGAGGGAGAGTTTCGTCAGCACGACGGCATGGTGACAGTGATGGTGAAGTGATCCATGCAGGGCTTCGCCTAAGCACTACGACAATATGACCGGAGGAGTAAACGGTGGAGGGGGGCACTGCATACGGCTAAGAAACAATTGATGTGCTTTTGGGTGCCCCCTGCCCCCGTATATAAAGGAGGAAAGGGGAGGAGGCCGGCCCTAGGGGGCGCGCCAAGTGGGGGAAACCCACTAGGACTCCTAGTCCTAGTCGCCCCCCTCCTTCTTTCGGAGGGGGAAAGGGGAAAGGAGACGGAGAAGGAGAAGGAAAGGGGGGCCGCGCCCCCTCCCCTTGTCCAATTCGGACTCCCCATGGAGGGGGGCGTGCCACCCCCTTGCGGGCTGCCCTCTCTCTCCCCTATGGCCCATGTGGCCCATTACTTCCCCGGGGGGGTCCGGTAACCTCCCGGTACTCCGATAAATATCCGAAACACTCCGAAACCATTCCGGTGTCTGAATACTATCGTCCAATAATATATCAATCTTTACCTCTCGACCATTTCAAGAATCCCCGTCATGTCTGTGATCTCATCCGGGACTCCGAACAATCTTCAGCCACCAAAGCACATAACTCATAATACAAATCGTCATCGAACGTTAAGCGTGCGGACCCTACGGGTTCGAGAAGTATGTAGACATGACTGAGACTCCTCTCCGGTCAATAACCAACATCGGAACCTGGATGCTCATATTGGCTCCCACATATTCTACGAAGATCTTTATCGGTCGAACCATTATGACAACATACGTTATTCCCTTTATCATCGGTATGTTACTTGCCCGAGATTCGATCGTCGGTATCTTCATACCTAGTTCAATCTCGTTACCGGCAAGTCTCTTTACTTGTTCCGTAATGCATCATCCCGCAACTAACTCATTAGTAACATTGCTTGCAAGGCTTATCATGATGTGCATTACCGAGAGGGCCCAGAGATACCTCTCCGATACTCGGAGTGACAAATCCTAATCTCGATCTATGCCAACCCAACAAAACACCTTCGGAGATACCTGTAGAGCATCTTTATAATCACCCATTTACGTTGTGACGTTTGATAGCACACAAGGCATTCCTCCGGTATGAGGGAGTTGCATAATCTCATAGTCAAAGGAATATGTATAAGTCATGAAGAAAGCAGTAGCAATAAAACTTAACAATCATTATGCTAAGCTAACGGATGGGTCTTGTCCATCACATAATTCTAATGTGATCCCGTTCATCAAATGACAACACATGTCTATGGTTAGGAAACTTAACCATCTTTGATTAATGAGCTAGTCTAGTAGAGGCTTACTAGGGACACTGTTTTGTCTATGTATCCACACATGTATCAAGTTTCCGGTTAATGCAATTCTAGCATTAATAATAGATATTTATCATGATATAAGGAAATATAAATAACAACTTTATTATTGCCTCTAGGGCATATTTCCTTCGGTCTCCCACTTGCACTAGAGTCAATAATCTAGATGACAATATAATGATTCTAACACCCATGGAGTCTTGGTGTTGATCATGTTTTGCTCGTGGAAGAGGCTTAGTCAACGGGTCTGCAACATTCAGATCCGTATGTATTTTGCAAATCTCTATGTCTCCCTCCTTGACTTGATCACGGATGGAGTTGAAGCGTCTCTTGATGTGTTTGGTTCTTTTGTGAAATCTGGATTCCTTCGCCAAGGCAATTGCTCTAGTATTGTCACAAAATATTTTCATTGGACCCGATGCACTAGGTATTACACCTAGATCGGATATGAACTCCTTCATTTGCTGCTTCCGAAGCAGCTATGTACTCCACTTCACACATAGATCCCGCCACGACGCTTTGCTTGGAACTGCACCAACTGACAGCTCCACCATTCAATATAAATATGTATCCGGTTTGTGACTTAGAGTCATCCGGATCAGTGTCAAAGCTAGCATCGACGTAACCATTTACGATGAGCTCTTTGTCACCTCCATAAACAAGAAACATATCCTTAGTCCTTTTCAGGTACTTCAGGAGGTTCTTGACTGCTGTCCAGTGATCCACTCCTGGATTACTTTGGTACCTCCCTACTATACTTATAGCAAGGCACACATCATGTTTGGTACACAGCATAGCATACATGATAGAACCTATGGCTGAAGCATAGGGAATGACTTTCATTTTCTCTCTATCTTCTGCAGTGGTCGGGCATTGAGTCTGACTCAACTTCACACCTTGTAACACAGGCAAGAACCCTTTCTTTGACTGATCCATTTTGAACTTCTTCAAAGCTTTATCAAGGTATGTGCTTTGTGAAAGTCCTATTAAGTGTCTTGATCTATCTCTATAGATCTTGATGCCCAATATATAAGAAGCTTCACCGAGGTCTTTCATTGAAAAACTCTTATTCAAGTATCCTTTTATGCTATCCAGAAATTCTATATCATTTCCAATCAACAATATGTGATCCACATATAATATTAGAAATTCTACAGAGCTCCCACTCACTTTCTTGTAAATACAGGCTTCTCCAAAAGTCTGTATAAAACCATATGCTTTGATCACCTCATCAAAGCATATATTCCAACTCCGAGAGGCTTGCACTAGTCCACAAATGGATCGCTGGAGCTTGCACACTTTGTCAGCACCTTTAGGATCGACAAAACCTTCTGCTTGCATCATATACAATTCTTCTTTAAGAAATCCATTAAGGAATGCAGTTTTGACATCCATTTGCCAGATTTCATAAACATAAAATGCGGCAATTGCTAACATGATTCAGACAGACTTAAGCATCGCTACGGGTGAGAACGTCTCATCGTAGTCAACTCCTTGAACTTGTCGAAAACCTTTCATGACAAGTCGAGCTTTGTAGACAGTAACATTACCATCAGCGTCAGTCTTATTCTTAAAGATCCATTTATTCTCTATGGCTTGCCGATCATCGGGCAAGTCCAGCAAAGTCCATACTTTGTTCTCATGCATGGATCCCATCTCAGATTTCATGGCCTCAAGCCATTTTGCGGAATCTGGGCTCATCATTGCTTCCTCGTAGTTCGTAGGTTCGTCATGGTCTAGTAACATGACTTCCAGAACAGGATTACCATACCACTCTGGTGCGGAACATGCTCTGGTTGACCTACGAGGTTCGGTAGTAACTTGATCCAAAGTTTCATGATCATTATCATTAGCTTCCTCACTAGTTGGTGTAGGCATCATGGGAACGGTTTTCTGTGATGAGCTACTTTCCCATTCAAGAGAAGGTACAATTACCTCATCAATTTCTACTTTCCTCCCACTCACTTCTTTCGAGAGAAACTCCTTCTCTAGAAAAGATCCATTCTTAGCAACAAAAATCTTGCCTTCGGATCTGTGATAGAAGGTGTACCCAACAATTTCTTTTGGGTATGCTATGAAGACGCACTTCTTCGATTTGGGTTCGAGCTTATCAGGCTGAAGCTTTTTCACATAAGCATCGCAACCCCAAACTTTAAGAAACGATAGCTTAGGTTTCTTGCCAAACCACAATTCATACGGTGTCGTCTCAACGGATTTAGATGGTGCCCTATTTAAAGTGAATGCAGATGTCTCTAATGCATAACCCCAAAACGATAGTGGTAAATCGGTAAGAGACATCATAGATCGCACCATATCAAATAAAGTGCGGTTACGTTGTTCGGACACACCATTACGTTGTGGTGTTCGAGGTGGCGTGAGTTGTGAAACTATTCCACATTGTTCTAAATGAAGGCCAAACTCGTAACTCAAATATTCGCCTCCGCGATCAGATCGTAGAAACTTAATTTTCTTGTTACGATGATTCTCCACTTCACTCTGAAATTCTTTGAACTTTTCAAATGTTTCAGACTTGTGTTTCATTAAGTAGATATACCCATATCTGCTTAAATCATCTGTGAAGGTCAGAAAATAACGATACCCGCCGTGAGCCTCAACACTCATTTGACCGCATACATCGGTATGTATTATTTCCAATAAGTCAGTAGCTCGCTGCATTGTTCCGGAGAACGGAGTTTTAGTCATCTTGCCCATGAGGCATGGTTCGCAAGCATCAAATGATTCATAATCAAGTGATTCCAAAAGTCCATCTGCATGGAGTTTCTTCATGCGCTTTATACCAATATGACCTAAACGGCAGTGCCACAAATATGTTGCACTAACATTATCAACTTTGCATCTTTTGGCATCAAGATTCAACAAAAATAGACCACTCTTCAAGGGTGCATGACCATAAAAGATATTACTCATATAAAAAGAACAACCATTATTCTCTGATTTAAATGAATAGCCGTCTCGCATTAAACAAGATCCAGATATAATGTTCATGCTCAACACTAGCACCAAATAACAATTATTCAGGTATAAAACTAATCCCGAAGGTTGATGTAGAGGTAGCGTGCCAACGGCGATCACATCGACCTTGGAACCATTCCCGACGTGCATCGTCACCTCGTCCTTAGCCAATCTTCATTAAATCTGTAGTCCCTGTTTCGAGTTACAAATATGAGCAACCGAACCGGTATCAAATAACCAGGCACTACTACGAGCATTAGTAAGGTACACATCAATAACATGTATATCAAATATACCTTTGTTCACTTCGCCATCCTTCTTATCCGCCAAATACTTGGGGCAGTTACGCGTCCAGTGACCAATCCCTTTGAAGTAGAAGCACTCAGTTTCAAGCTTAGGTCCAGACTTGGGCTTCTTCCTGGGAGTGGCAACTTGCTTGCCATTCTTTTTGAAGTTCCCCTTCTTTCCTTTGCCCTTCTTTTGAAACTAGTGGTCATCAACACTTGATGCTCCTTCTTGATTTCTACCTCCACAGCTTTGAGCATTGCGAAGAGCTCGGGAATAGACTTCTCCATCCCTTGCATATTATAGTTCATCATGAAGTCTTTATAGCTTGGTGGCAGAGATTGAAGAACTCTGTCAGTAACACTATCATCCGGAAGATTAACTCCCAGCTGAGTCAAGTGGTTATGGTACCCAGACATTCTGAGTATGTGTTCACTGACAGAACTGTTCTCCTCCATCTTGCAGCTATAGAACTTGTTGGCGACTTCGTATCTCTCAACTCGGGCATTTGCTTGAAATATTAACTTCAACTCCTGGAACATCTAATATGCTCCATGACGTTCAAAACGTCTTTGAAGTCCCGATTCTAAGCCGTAAAGATGGCACACTGAACTATCGAGTAGTCATCAGATCGACCTTGCCAGACGTTCATAACATCAGCATCTGCTCCTGCAGCAGGCCTTGCACCTAGTGGTGCATCAAGGACATAATTCTTCTGTGCAGCAATGAGGATAATTCTCAAGTTACGGACCCAGTCCGTGTAGTTGCTGCCATCATCTTTCAACTTAGCTTTCTCTTGGAACACATTAAAATTCAAGGGGACGGTAGCATGGGCCATTGATCTACAACATAGATATGCAAAAACTACCAGGACTAAGTTCATGATAAATTAAGTTCAATTAATCATATTACTTAAGAACTCCCACTTAGATAGACATCCCTCAAGTCATCTAAATGATCACGTGATCCAAATCAAGTAAACCATGTCCGATCATCACGTGAGATGGAGTAGTTTTCAATGGTGAACATCTCTATGTTGATCATATCTTCTATATGATTCATGCTCGACCTTTCGGTCTCCAGTGTTCCAAGGCCATGTCTGTACATGCTAGGCTCATCAAGTTTAACCCGAGTATTCCGCACGTGCAAAACTGTCTTGCACCCGTTGTATGCATGTGAACGTAGAGCTTATCACACCCGATCATCACGTGGTGTCTCGGCACGACGAACTGTCTCAACGGTGCATACCCAGGGAGAACACTTATACCTTGAAATTTTTGTAAGGGATCATCTTATAATGCTACCGCCGTACTAAGAAAAATAAGATGCATAACAGATAAACATCACATGCAATCAAAATATGTGACATGATATGGCCATCATCATCTTGTGCTTTTGATCTCCATCTCCAAAGCACCGTCATGATCTCCATCGTCACCGGCTTGACACCTTGATCTCCATTGTAGCGTCGTGGTCGTTTCGCCAACTATTGCTTCTACAACTATCGCTAACGCATAGTGATAAAGTAAAGCAATTACATGGCGTGTGCATCTCATACAATAAAGCGACAACCATAAGGCTCCTGCCAGTTGCCGATAGCTTTTACAAAACATGTTCATCTCATACAACAACGTATATCACATCATGTCTTGACCACATCACTGAAGGAAATATGCCCTAGAGGCAATAATAAAAAGTTGTTATTTATATTTCCTTATATCATGATAAATATCTATTATTCATGCTAGAATTGTATTAACCGGAAACTTGATACATGCGTGGCTACATAGACAAAACAGTGTCCCTAGTAAGCCTCTACTAGACTAGCTCGTTAATCAAAGATGGTTGAGTTTCCTAACCATAGACATGTGTTGTCATTTGATGAATGGGATCACATCATTAGGAGAATGATGTGATGGACAAGACCCATCCGTTAGCTTAGCATAATGATTGTTAAGTTTTATTGCTATTGCTTTCTTCATGACTTATACATGTTCCTTTGACTATGAGATTATGCAACCCCCGAATACCGGAGGAATACCTTGTGTGCTATCAAACTTCACAACGCAAATGGGTGATTATAAATATGCTCTACAGGTATCTCCGAAGGTGTTTTGTTGGGTTGGCATAGATCAAGATTAGGATTTTTCACTCTGAATATCGGAAAGGTATCTCTTGGCCCTGTCGGTAATGCACATCATAATAAGCCATGAAAGCAATGTGACTAATGAGTTAGTTATGGGATGATGCATTACGGAACAAGTAAAGAGACTTGCCGGTAACAAGATTTAACTAGGTATGAGGATACCGACGATCGAATCTCGGGCAAGTAACATACCGATGACAAAGGGAATAACGTATGTTGTCATAACGGTGTGACCGATAAAGATCTTCATAGAATATGTGGGAGCCAATATGAGCATCCGGGTTCCGCTATTGGTTATTTACCGGAGAGGTGTCTCGGTCATGTCTATATAGTTCTCGAACCCGTAGGGTCCGCACGCTTAACGTACGATGACGATTTGTATTATGAGTTTTGTGTTTTGGTGACCGAAGTTTGTTCGGAGTCCCGGATGAGATCATGGACATGACGAGGAGTCTCGAAATGGCCGAGAGGTAAATATTGATATATTGGACGATAGTATTCGGACATCGGAATGGTTCCGGAGCGTTTCGGATATTTATCGGAGTACCGGGAGGTTACCGGAACCCCCCGGGGAAAGTAATGGGCCAACATGGGCCATAGGGGAGAGAGAGGGCGGCCCACAAGGGGTGGCGCCCCCCCAAGGGCAGTCCTAATTGGACAAGGGGAGGGGCGCGGCCCCTGTTGGGGATATAACTATTGGGTCTAACCCGCCCAGGAGGGGCCGGGTTAAGCCCCTGGCGGTTCATAAGACAAAGCCCATGAAGATGCTTAAGACGGTAGTTCACTACACAGACTCATCGAGGGCCCGAATCCCCAAAGGCGACTTAAGGCCCAAGCAATTGTAAACCACCATATATATATATATATATATATATATATATATATATATGACTTGTATTATAAGGCATGTACAGTTAGTCACCGAGCCTGACACGTTGTTTATGAGCCGGCTGGGACTCCGTGAGCCACATGGCATCAACCTGTGTATATAAAGGGACGACCTGGCGGCGACTTAGGACGAGGGACAACAGATCGAAAGTTAGGTCAAGCGTATTCGCTCCCTGGTAATCGAGACATAAGCAATACCACCTCGAACTAGACTAGGCCTTTACCTTCACTGCAATGGGCCAAACCAGTATAAACTCCTTGTGTCCTTTGTCCCGTTTAATCCCTTTAAGCTAGCCCCGCTGCGATGGCTCCATGACTAAGTCCTTCTGCTAGGACATCTGCCGTGACAATTCCACGACAGTTGGCGCCCACCGTGGGGCCAGCGCACAGTGGTTTCGAGTTCTTACAGGGCAACTTTGAAGGGATCAAAGGGTACGTGATACGTCTCCAACGTATCTATAATTTATGAAGTATTCATGCTATTATATTATCTGTTTTGGATGTTTATGGGCTTTATTAAACAATTTTATATTATTTTTGGGACTAACCTATTAACCTAGAGCCCAGTGCCAGTTCCTGTTTTTCCCTTGTTTCAGTGTTTCGAAGAAAAGGAATATCAAACAGAGTCCAAACGGAATGAAACCTTCGGGGGAAGTTATTTTTGGAAAGAAAGCAATCCAGGAGACTTGGAGTGCACGTCAGGGGATCAACGAGGAGAGCACGAGGAAGGGGGGCGCGCCCACCCCCCTGGGCGCGCCCTCCACCCTCGTGGCTCCCTTGACCGACTTCTTTCGCCTATATATATATTAATATACCCTAAAACCATCGGGGAATAGAATAGATCGGGAGTTCCGCCGCCGCAAGCCTCTGTAGCCACCAAAAACCAATCGGGACCCTATTCCGGCACCCTGTCGGAGGGGGGATCCCTCACCGGTGGCCATCTTCATCATCCCGGCACTCTCCATGACGAGGAGGGAGTAGTTCACCCTCGGGGCTGAGGGTATGTATCAGTAGCTATGTGTTTGATCTCTCTCTCTCTCTCTCTCTCTCTCTCGTGTTCTTGAGGTGATACGATCTTGATGTATCGCGAGCTTTGCTATTATAGTTGGATCTTATGATGTTTCTCCCCCTCTACTCTCTTGTAATGGATTGAGTTTTCCCTTTGAAGTTATCTTATCGAATTGAGTCTTTAAGGATTTGAGAACACTTGATGTATGTCTTGCCGTGCTTATCTGTGGTGACAATGGGATATCACGTGATCCACTTGATGTATGTTTTGGTGATCAACTTGCGGGTTCCGCCCATGAACCTATGCATAGGGGTTGGCACACGTTTTCGTCTTGACTCTCCGGTAGAAACTTTGGGGCACTTTTTGAAGTACTTTTGTGTTGGTTGAATAGATGAATCTGAGATTTTGTGATGCATATCGTATAATCATACCCACGGATACTTGAGGTGACAATGGAGTATCTAGGTGACATTAGGGTTTTGGTTGATTTGTGTCTTAAGGTGTTATTCTAGTATGAACTCTATGATAGATCGAACGGAAAGAATAGCTTCATGTTATTTTACTACGGGCTCTTGAATAGATCGATCATAGAGGATAACTTTGAGGTGGTTTCGTACCCTACCATAATCTCTTCGTTTTTTCTCCGCTATTAGTGACATTGGAGTGACTCTTTGTTGCATGTTGAGGGATAGTTATATGATCCAATTATGTTATTATTGTTGAGAGAACTTGCACCAGTGAAAGTATGAACCATAGGCCTTGTTTCCTAGCATTGCAATACCGTTTACGCTCACTTTTACCACTTGTTACCTTGCTGTTTTTATATTTTCAGATTACAAAAACCTATATCTACCATCCATATTGCACTTGTATCACTATCTCTTCGCTGAACTAGTGCACCTATACAATTTACCATTGTATTGGGTGTGTTGGGGACACAAGAGACTCTTTGTTATTTGGTTGCAGGGTTGTTTGAGAGAGACCATCTTCATCCTACACCTCCCACGGATTGATAAAACCTTAGGTCATCCACTTGAGGGAAATTTGCTACTGTCCTACAAACCTCTGCACTTGGAGGCCCAACAACGTCTACAAGGAGAAGGTTGTGTAGTAGACATCAAGCTCTTTTCTGGCGCCGTTGCCGGGGAGGTGAGTGCTTGAAGGTATATCTTTAGATCTTGCAATCGAATCTTTTAGTTTCTTGTTTTATCACTAGTTTAATTTATTAAAGAAAACTACAAAAAAATGGAATTTAGTTTACCTTATACGCTTCATCTTTTTAATATCTTTCGTGAGTATGATGGGAAGGAAAATTGTGCCAAAGTGTTAGAATAAGAATGCATTAAAATGTTTGGCACTAAATCTTTGAATGATGAGCATGATTGCAATGTTGTTAGTATGAACTCCTTGAATATCTATGGTACTAATGATGATTGCACTAGTCATGATGAAAATATCTCTTATAAGCATGTCGATTTTTGTGGAGTGCATAGAGTTTGCAAATACATACCAACAAGGGAAGATAGATTTTGTAAGAGGCATAAGTACTTAGAAACTAAATGGTTGCAAGAAAGGCTAGATGTTTGTGCTGAAAATTTAATTTTTCTTAGTCGTACTTGTGAACTTTGCAATGAACATGGTCATTTAACTATCTGATGCAAATTGTTTCATGATCTAACCATTTCCAAAAATTGTGATGACTTGATTTCCCTTGCACATCATAATGAACTTAGTTTGCTTATGGGTTATGAAGAAATGAAACGTATAACTAACTATCTTCCAGTATTTGCCCGTGATAAACTTCTTGATTTTGATCTAGAGGAAATTTATATGTATTGTGCGGTGAATTGCATTGAAAATCCTTATATTGCCAATTACATAAAGAAAAGAAAGCAAATAGAAGATGAAGAGAACACTAATGAAAGGGAAGAGACTTCCCAATATCCTCCTATTATTTCTTATGATGAATCAGGTAACGAGGAGGAGCTTTCTATTCAACCAATCTCATCAATAAAAAGCTCAAAAAAGAGGGATAAACCTGCACATGATGTGAAGAAGAAAAAGAAAAAACGGAGAAGCAAAGGTAAAAAGGTATCCCTCCCAAATGATGTTTCTCCTACTACTCATTGTGATGATGATAATTGCTATACTTTTGGTGCTATCCATACTATTAATAATGAGAGTGATTATGCTTATGATATGAAAAGGCCCAAGCTTGGGGATGCTATGTTTGATGAGGATGACACATTTGAGAATATATTTGCTGAAATTAATGGTTGTCCCAAGCTTGGGGATGCTACGTTTAATGAAGATGATATTTTTAGCCTCCCAAGTTTTGATATGCAAAGTTGTTATGATGATAGCATGCCTTCTACCTATGATGATTATATTGATGAAAGTGGGTTTGGAAGAGTGTCAACTTTAGGAAGTAATGATCCCACTATTTTGGAGGATATTGAATCTTATAATATTTATGAAAGTGGATTTGGAGAGGTCATGACTTTATTTAGTGACGAGTCCACTATCTTGGAAGAGGTTTCAATCGATTATGATGAGAACAAAGTTGCTACTTATGATGATTGTTGTGATGAAACTTATGCTATAAAAAGTAGTGATGATTATATTTATAAAACTTGTCATGATTATGATTACCCTTTTTCTGAACATTACTCTTTTATTGTGGAAACAATTTATAGTATTCGAGTTTCTTATGATACTCCCACTATTCCGAATGAGAAGAATTTTGCTTATGTGGAGAGTAGTAAATTTTCTATGCAAGTAGATCATGAAAAGAATGCTTTAGGTGCTGGTTATATTGTTGAATTCATTCATGATGCTACTGAAAATTATTATGAGGGAGGAATATATGCTTGTAGAAATTGCAATAATATCAAGTTTCCTCTCTATGTGTTGAAAATCTTGAAGTTATGCTTGTTTTACCTTCCTATGCAAGTTGATTCTTGTTCCCATAAGTTGTTTGCTCACAAAATCCCTATGCATAGGAAGTGGGTTAGACTTAAATGTGCTAGTCATATTCTTCATGATGCTCTCTTTATGTTTCGATTCTTATCTTTTATGTCAGCATCGTTGAAATCATCATGCCTAGCTAGGGGTGTTAAACGTTAGCGCTTGTTGGGAGGCAACCCAATTTTTATTTTAGTTTCTTGCTTTTTGGTTTTGTTTAGGAATAAATAATCCATCTAGATTCTGTTAAGATGTGGTTTTGTGTTTTAATTAGTGTTTGTGCCAAGTAGAACCTTTGGGAAGACTTGGGTGAAGTCTTTATGATCATGCTTAAAAAACAGGAACTTTAGCGCTCACGAGATTAGCTAAAACTTTTTACTGCAGAGTGCTATTTAGTTGATTATTTTTGCAGATGATTACTAGACAAATTCCTCAGGTCCACCAATTTATTTTAGAATTTTTGGAGTTCCAGAAGTATACGTTTGATACAGATTACTACAGACTGTTCTGTCTTTGACAGATTCTGTTTTCATTGTGTTGTTTGCTTATTTTGATGAATCTATAGTATCGGAGGGTATGAACCATAGAGAAGTTGGAATACAGTATATATTACACCAATATGAATTTAGAATGAGTTCACAACAGTACCTAAGTGGTGATTTATTTTCTTATACTAACGGAGCTCACGAGATCTTCTGTTAAGTTTTATGTTGTGAAGTTTTCAAGTTTTGGGTAAAGATTCGATGGACTATGGAATAAGGAGTGGCAAGAGCCTAAGCTTGGGGATGCCCAAGGCACCCCAAGGTAATATTCAAGGACAACCAAAAGCCTAAGCTTGGGGATGCCCGGGATGGCATCCCCTCTTTCGTCTTCGGTCATCGGTAACTTTACTTGGAGCTATATTTTTATTTACCACATGATATGTGTTTTGCTTGGAGCGTCATTTTATTTTCTTTAGCCTTGCTTTCTGTTTGAATAAAATACCAAGATCTGAAATTCTTAAATGAGAGAGAGTCTTCACATAGCTACATAATTATTCAACTACTCATTGATCTTCACTTATATCTTTTTCGAGTAGTTTGTCATTTACTCGTGTGCTTCACTTATATCCTATGAGTAAATGGTTGAATGAATTGAATATCATAAATCTGAAATTATATATGTTTCATATGCTTATCCCATGGGGAGTAATGACTTTACATATAAGAAGTAGAGGTGGTAAATTTATTGAAGGTTAGCAAACATTATATTGGTCACTTGAACAATTCATGAAAGAATATTGAAGGAAGAGAGATTTCACATATAAATATACTATCTTGGACATCTTTTGTAATTGTGAGCACTCATTAAAATATGACATGATAAAAGGTTGATGTTGGACAAGGAAGACAACGTAATGGGTTATGTTTTCTTATATCCGAAATAAAGTATATTGTCATGGATCGCCCAACACGGTGAGCTTGCCTTTCCCCCTCATGCTAGCCAAATTCCTTGCACCAAGTAGAGATACTACTTGTGCTTCCAAACATCCCTTAAACCAGTATTGCCATGAGAGTCCACCATACCTACCTATGGATTGAGTAAGATCCTTCAAGTAAGTTGTCATCGGTGCATGCAATAAAAATTGCTCTCTAAATATGTATGATCTTTTAGTGTGGAGAAAATAAGCTTTATACGATCTTGTGATATGGAAGAAATAAAAGTGACGGACTGCATAATAAAGGTCCCTATCACAAGTGGCAATATAAAGTGATGTTCCCTCGCATTAAGATTTTGTGCATCCAACTATAAAAGCGCATGGCAACCTCTGCTTCCCTCTGCGAAGGGCCTATCTTTTACTTTTATGCAAGAGTCATGGTGATCTTCACCTTTCCTTTTTTCATTTTATCCTTTGGCAAGCACCTCGTGTTGGAAAGATTCTGATATATATATATCCAATTGGATGTAAGGCATCATGAACTATTATTGTTGACATTACCCTTGAGGTAAAGGTTGGGAGGCGAATCTATAAGCCCCTATCTTTCTCTGTGTCTGATTAAAACTTTGAACCCATAAATATCGCGTGAGTGTTAGCAATTGTGAAAGACTAAATGATAGTTGAGTATGTGGAGTTTGCTAAATCAAAGCTCTGACATAGACTCTTCCTGAAAATAAGATGAATTGTATTTGTTTGATGACTAATAACATGGTTTGTTAGTTTTCAAGAAAGTTTATGATCTGTACTTTAACATGTGAATAGTTTGTTACTTGATCATGCAAAGTTCTATGAGTTGAGCTACTATTATGACATATAATGATGCTAGAAAAGGTGATTGAAATTATCATTGATCAAACTTATGCACCTGCTAGCATTCACACTTCATAAATTCTTTCTTTTATCATTTACCTACTCGAGGACGAGCAGGAATTAAGCTTGGGGATGCTGATACGTCTCCAACGTATCTATAATTTATGAAGTATTCATGCTATTATATTATCTGTTTTGGATGTTTATGAGCTTTATTAAACACTTTTATATTATTTTTGGGACTAACCTATTAACCTAGAGCCCAGTGCCAGTTCCTGTTTTTTCCCTTGTTTCAGTGTTTCGAAGAAAAGGAATATCAAACGGAGTCCAAACGGAATGAAACCTTCAGGAGAAGTTATTTTTGGAAAGAAAGCAATCCAGGAGACTTGGAGTGCACGTCAGGGGATCAACGAGGAGAGCACGAGGCAGGGGGCGCGCCCACCCCCCTGGGCGCGCCCTCCACCCTCGTGGGCCCCTCGTGGCTTCCCTGACCGACTTCTTTTGCCTATATATATATATATATATATATATCAATATACCCTAAAACCATCGGGGAACAGAATAGATCGGGAGTTCCGCCGCCGCAAGCCTCTGTAGCCACCAAAAACCAATCGGGACCCTATTCTGGCACCCTGCCGGAGGGGGGATCCCTCACCGGTGGCCATCTTCATCATCCCGGCACTCTCCATGACGAGGAGGGAGTAGTTCACCCTCGGGGCTGAGGGTATGTATCAGTAGCTATGTGTTTGATCTCTCCCTCTCTCTCTCTCTCGTGTTCTTGAGGTGATACGATCTTGATGTATCGCGAGCTTTGCTATTATAGTTGGATCTTATGATGTTTCTCCCCCTCTACTCTCTTGTAATGGATTGAGTTTTCCCTTTGAAGTTATCTTATCGGATTGAGTCTTTAAGGATTTGAGAACACTTGATGTATGTCTTGCCGTGCTTATCTGTGGTGACAATGGGATATCACGTGATCCACTTGATGTATGTTTTGGTGATCAACTTGCGGGTTCCGCCCATGAACCTATGCATAGGGGTTGGCACACGTTTTCGTCTTGACTCTCCGTTAGAAACTTTGGGGCACTTTTTGAAGTACTTTTGTGTTGGTTGAGTAGATGAATCTGAGATTTTGTGATGCATATCGTATAATCATACCCTCAGATACTTGAGGTGACAATGGAGTATCTAGGTGACATTAGGGTTTTGGTTGATTTGTGTCTTAAGGTGTTATTCTAGTACGAACCCTATGATAGATCGAATGGAAAGAATAGCTTCATGTTATTTTACTACGGACTCTTGAATAGATCAATCATAAAGGATAACTTTGAGGTGGTTTTGTACCCTACCATAATCTCTTCGTTTGTTCTCCGCTATTAGTGACTTTGGAGTGACTCTTTGTTGCATGTTGAGGGATAGTTATATGATCCAATTATGTTATTATTGTTGAGAGAACTTGCACTAGTGAAAGTATGAACCCAAGGCCTTGTTTCCTAGCATTGCAATACCGTTTACGCTCACTTTTACCACTTGTTACCTTGCTGTTTTTATATTTTCAGATTACAAAAACCTATATCTACCATCCATATTGCACTTGTATCACTATCTCTTCGCCGAACTAGTGCACCTATACAATTTACCATTGTATTGGGTGTGTTGGGGACACAAGAGACCCTTTGTTATTTGGTTGCAGGGTTGTTTGAGAGAGACCATCTTCATCCTACACCTCCCACAGATTGATAAAACCTTAGGTCATCCACTTGAGGGAAATTTGCTACTGTCCTACAAACCTCTGCACTTGGAGGCCCAACAACGTCTACAAGGAGAAGGTTGTGTAGTAGACATCAGTACGCTGTAGGCCAGATGACCAAGAGTCGTCGCGGCAAGCTCTACATCAACGACGCGGGCTGGGGCCCCGAGGCTGGCTCAATCGAGTACGGTACCGGGTCCCCTTCGGCAGGATTCACGTCTACATCGACAAGATCAGCGAACCGGGCCCTGAGGCGGACATCTGCACCGACATCGTCGAGACGGCTTAGCGTGCATGACCCGCCCGGGTTCAACCCGCCGTGAAGCACGCCTTCGTTGGATTCATCCACGGGGCGGAATTTGAGGAAGGATCCGTGTCTGGCGGTGAGACGGACATCTATTCTGATGGTGAGTCGTCCACAGGCAACACTACTTCGTTGTATCAACTGCAAGACGGCAAGCTTGGGGGTTGTTCCGGTGGCGATAGTATTCCAGACCCCTACGAGCCGCTGAACCGGGTCGCGATTTTCATGGCAGGTACACAGCCAGGGCAGAATTCTACGACTGCAGCGGTGACGGCGGCCGGGGCAGGAGGCCCTATGCGCCCGCCGGCTCAGGTCTTGTCCGACTTATTGGATACTTTGACAACATTGTTGACAGCAGAGGTTAATCCGGCAAATCAAGCTCAGCATAACGCGGAAGTTGCAAAGCTGCGAGATGAGATAGCACAGGCCAAGGGAGATCTGGCGGCTGAGGACGCGAGGATGACTACGGAGCGAGCTGCTCTGGATGCTCAGGCACAACGGATCCAGGCTGATTCCTTCTGGCTCTCGTTGGATCAGAACGCTTCAAATGAAGTCATGAGGAGAAGGCACTGGAGTCGTCCGCCTCCGGTTTACGAGGCAAGGAACCTCTTCAACACCCCTGGTGCAGGGACCAGTGACCCGCCAGGGGTAAATCGGGTGCTAGCTATGCCTGGGATTGGAGCGCCGGCTCAACCACGCACGACGGAACCGCCTCGTCTGAATAATATCCCACCACAATATGTGCCGACGCCACCGGGTCATTATTCTAACCCTTTGGATAATATGATCATTGCGGTGACACGATTGGCGGCTCTTCTAGTTGAAGGCGAGTCTCCAGCTGCGATTGAAACGAGGAGGGCTAGAGAGCTTCTTCAGACAACATTGGTGCAGCAGGAGGCTTATTCTTACAGTCGTGAAAGGATTGACTCGACCCCTCGCCAAAGCCGGAGTTATAGCAGACACATTGACTCACCGGACTTTTCAAGCAGTGATAGGCACCGTAACCAGCCTCATGGGCATGACCCGGTGCGTGATGGCGCTCAGGATTTGGTGGACCAGGGCGGAGCACGTCGAGAGGCTGAGCTGGCGGCTCAGCAAGTGGTTTAGCAAGCGGCTCATCAGCCTCCTCCGGTTCATCCGACGACTTCGGTGGAGATAGGTGTGACCTCCAGAACCTTGGGAGTGCCATGTTTAGTGCCGGCTCTACGTAACGTACGTTTGCCCAAGGATTTCAAGGGTCCTCGTAAGGTGCCCAACTACACAGCTGACTTACCCCCTGAAGCGTGGGTTGAGAGTTATGAGATGGCGATGGAGTTGTTGGATGTTGACGATGCTGCATGTGCTAAGTACTTCACCATGATGTTGGAAGGAACGGCCCGTACTTGGTTGAAAGGGCTGCTGTAAGGGCATATTTATCCCTAAGGTGTTTTGGTGATTGATGAAAATGCTTTTGCGGACTAATCGTGTGCCTTGAGTTTCTCAGACGTTTCATCGCTAGGCACAAGACGGTTTGGTGCCCCTCGAAGACTATTGAAGACGGCGTTCTTTTTACGTTTCTTTTCGGTGGAATTGAGCCGTAGGAAAGCCGTACTATCAAGAGGGGGTCCGCTTCGGAAAGGTTTGGGTGGAATCATCACGTACACGTTTTCTTCCTTGTCTCCACCTTTCCCCCTGCGCTTTGGAGCATCCTCGGTTTATCCTCTATGCATTATGTCTTGGTTGCTGATATTGGGCTTGCGGTAGTACTGCTCCCTGGAGCGGTAGTACCGCATGCACCTGCGGTAGTACCGGACCTCGGCGCGGTACTACCGCAGGAGCCCACGGTAGTACCGCTCTTCTGGAGCTGTAGTACCGTGGCCCCCAGGCCAAGTGCCGCTGCATTGCGGTAGTAGGGGCGGATGTAATTTTTTACATTCGCGCCTCCGCGGTAGTACCGCACCTTGTGCGCGGTAGTACCGCGCGAGGCCTGGCTCAGCCGCCACGTGGTAGTACCGCGCGCGGCCTGGCTTAGCCGCCACGCAGTAGTACCGCTCCTCCAGCTGTAGTACCGTGTCGGATTTTTGCATTGTTTGATTTTCAGCGGAAGTAGGCACAGATGTATTTTTATTCATCCGCGTCTTTCCCAGGCTAGGCCATTCCTGCCTTGCGGTAGTACCGCAAGGGGGAGCGGTAGTACCGCTCCTGCGGAAGTACTGCTCTCAGCCTCTGTGCTTCAGGCTTGACCTAGTTCCTGCCGTAGCAGCGGTAGTACCGCGGTCACCCGCGGTAGTACCGTGTGGCTATGCGGTAGTACCGCTTGTCAGGGGCGGTAGTACCGCGAGTCGTGGGCTGGTTAGGTGGATAACGGTTGGATTTAGTTCTCGACTATAAAAGGGGTGTCTTCTTCCTCTAGTTGACCATCTCTTCCAACCCTAAGCTCCATTGTTGCTCCAAACTCCATTTTCGCCCGATCTCACTCCCTAGCCAATCAAACTTGTTGATTTGCTCGGGAGTGGTTGAGAAGGCCCCGATCTACACTTCCACCAAGAGAAATTTGATTCCCCCCACTAATCCCTTGCAGATCTTGTTACTCTTGGGTGTTTGAGCACCCTAGATGGTTGAGGTCACCCGGAGCCATAGTCCATTGTGGTGAAGCTTCGTGGTGTCATTGGGAGCCTCCAATTAAGTTGTGGAGATTGCCCCAACCTTGTTTGTAAAGGTTCAGTCGCCGCCTCCAAGGGCACCAATAGTGGAATCACGGCATCTCGCATTGTGTGAGGGCGTGAGGAGAATACGGTGGCCCTAGTGGCTTCTTGGGGAGCATTGTGCCTCCACACCGCTCCAACGGAGACGTACTTCCCTTCAAAGGGAAGGAACTTCGGTAACACATCCTCGTCTTCACCGGCTCCACTCTTGGTTATCTCGTGCCTTTACTTGTGCAAGCTTATTTGCGTTATATCTCTTGCTTGCTTGTGTGCTTATTGTTGTTGCATCATATAGGTTGCTCACGTAGTTGCATATCTAGACTACGTACTTTGATGCAAAGTTTAAATTGGTAAAGAAAGTTAAAAATTGTTAGTTGTCTATTCACCCCCCTCTAGTCAACTATATCGATCCTTTCAATTGGTATCAGAGCCTCGTCTCTTTATTAAGGACTTTACTGTCCGAAGAGTATGGTTGATGTCATAGACGGTGTGGAGGAGCACTCCGGTGCGAATCCGGTCTCGTCTACGGGAGATGGGGGAACCGCGGTCTCTCGCAAGGAATTCAATGTGGCGTTGGACACATTGAAAACCTCCATGACGACCGAGGTCGAAAGCATGTTTAATAAATTCTTAGAAGGGCTTAAACTTTCCAGCGCACCATTGAAAGTGGATGATCTCGCTAACAAGGTGACGGATGCTACCTCCGACAAGGGGGAAGCTACTAGCGAGAAAGCTCCTTCTTCTAGTGGTAAAAATGGCACCGGCATCTTTGCCCATGTGGAACCTCCACTTGTCTATGGTGGACTGCTTCCTTCCACTCATTTGAATCATGCCGGCCCGGCCCCTAAGATTTAGAAGAATGTAGAATTTGATTCTTGGGTGTATCGTTTTAAGCGTCATTTAAATCATGTGAACACTAACCTTGGGAGAATCATTGAAGAAGGTTTCTATCCGCATGACCGAAGTAACTTCACTCCTAGAGAAGCCGTGGATAATCAATTAAATGAGAATGCTCTCTTCATCATCCAAGAAGCAATCCCACCCGAAGATATTCCTCATCTCCGGCCCTACTCCATGGCCAAAGATGCTTGGCACCAAGTGGTTTCCCTCTATCGGGGAAGTGCAAGCATTCAACGCTCCAACTATGAAGTGGTGCAAGATGAAGCCGATGAGTTTGCAATGAAAGAAGATGAAGAACCTCGTGAGCTTTATCGGAGAGTAACAAACTCACGGTCTCTCTCCGAGATCGTGGAAGTGAGGACACGGATGACAATTGGATCAAGCGCAAATTCCTCAAGGCAATGATGCCCTACCACAAAGCCATGTCCTCCGTCATTCGTCAAAGGCCGGACTTCCACACCTTGTCCTCAAGTGAAGTGTTGGATGAGTTCGTTGCTATGAGCATCTTGGACAAGACCGCTGACAATGTGGTACTACGCTCTCAAAGAGTAAAGAAGCCCAACCTTGCTCTCAAGGCCAAGGTTAGTATGGAGGAAGAGGATGAAGAGGAAGAAGAGGAGAGCAACCTCGAAGATACGAAGTATGCCTATCATGAACACATGGCCCTTGCTTCAAGGCAATTTTGGAGCAAGAAGAACTCAAGGCCCAACTTCAACAAGAACAATTCAAGTGGCGCAAAGGGCAAGCAACGAGTGAGGACTTGCTTCAATTGTGGCAATGTGAGCCACTTTGTTGCGGAGTGCCCTTATGAGAAGAGGGAAGACAATGGTGGCAAGCTCATCCGAAAGGACAAGGCCAAGTCATTCCCCAACAAGAGCAACTTCACCAAGAAGACTCCTCCCAAGGCTTTGGTGGTACAAGAAGAGTACAATGAGGATGATGACGATGATGAAGATGGTGAGTCGGTTGCCATGGCCTCCGTTTCCATTGCGACGACTCCACGGGTGTATCTCTTTGACTCACCCAATGAGAGCATCACCGCCAAGTGCCTCATGGCTAAAGCCACAAACAAGGTAACCCCCAACATCAAAACTACCATCATTAATCATCCTTCTTTGACGGATAGCATTGATGATCATGAGGGAACAAATGTGGAGGAGAATGAGTTTGAGACCTTTATGGGTAAACTCAAGGGTAAATCCAAGAAGCACTTCGTTGCTCTCTTGGAACAACTTGGTGAAGCCAATGACATGATCGAGGCTCACGAAGATACCATCTCTAAGATGGAGGGGCATAGTCGTGACTATGCCGATGAGATTTCGGATCTTTCGAATGCTCTTGAGGAAGAGCGTGGTCTTCGTTTGGCTCTTGAGGAGTCACACAACGATGGTCATGCTAAGTTAAAGAAAGATCTTGATCATGCTCTTGTTGTTTCTCGTGTGCTAAACTCCGAGAAGGCAAAGCTTGGGGTTGATCTTGCTAGACTCAAAGAGGAGTTTGACATTCTCGACAAGGCTCACAAAGTCTTGAAGGGTGTTCATACTAGCCTCAAGGAGTCTCATGATCAACTCCAAGTGAAGCTAACCAAGGAGAAAGCCACCTTTCCTCATATGGTGTTAATTGATAATGCAAATGCTACTAACCCTTGTTGTGAGCATGTGCATCTTGTTGAGGAGAATGCTAAGTTGAAGGAGCAACTTGAGAAAGGCCTTGTGTCATGCATACAAGGTGAGAAGAACCTCAACGACCTTTTGAGCAATCAAAAGGAAGTTGTGGCCAAGGAGGGGATTGGGTTCGCACCCAAGCCCAAGAACAAGAAGAAGAATGACAAGACCAAACGACCTCCTCCTCTCAAGCAAACTTTTGTGAAGGAGGGAGAGGGTGCTTCCAAGGAGAAGAAGAACAATGTGAAGGGTGGCGATGTCAAGAAGGGCAATGCCACCCCTCCCAACAAAGCCAACGACTTTAATCCTTCTTATGTGTTATGCCGTGCTAGTGATGGGCATGTTTATGCCAAATTTGTTGGTTCTCCTCATGAATATATTGAATGGTCTATTTGGGTTCCTAAGACCCTTGTTACTAACATCAAAGGACCCATTACAAAATGGGTACCTAAAACCAAGCATTGATCTCTTGTAGGTGTTTGCTTCCGGTGGGGGATCATGGTTGCTCGATAGTGGAGCTACAAATCATATGACCGGAAGCAAGGACTTGGTGGTGGACGTGCACAAGATTCCATCTATGCCCACCAATGTCGAGTGGGGTGATGCCTCGTCTTCTAAGGTATTGGGACTCGGCAAGGTTGTCATTTCTCATGATCTCATGATCGAGAAGGTCATGCTTGTTGAGTCCCTTGCATACAATTTACTTTCCGTTCGTCAACTTGCAATCATGGACTTTGCCACTTTCTTTGAAATTGATACCATGGCCCTCTTGTGGAGCAAGACTCTTAAAGTAGCCTTTGTTGGGCATGTCGAGAACGGTCTATATGTGATTAACTTTTCGGAGCGACCCACTAAGACCGTGACATGCCTAATGGCTAAAGTTGACGTGGGATGGCTTTGGCATCGCCGTTTAGCCCATGTCAATATGAGATCTTTGCAAAGTCTTCTCAAGGGGGACCATGTCCGTGGACTAATGAATGTTAGTTTTGCTAAAGATCGTGCTTGCAGTGCTTGTATCGAAGGAAAGCTACATGAGAAGGCTCACCCTCCCACGACTATCATTTACTCGAAGAGGCCTTTGGAGCTCCTTCATTTGGATCTCTTTGGGCATCCATCCTTCGATAGTCTTGGGGGTAGGAAGTATTGCTTGGTGATTGTGGATGACTATTCAAGATACACTTGGGTGTATTTCTTCAAGAGGAAGAGCGAGACCCAACAAACCGTCATTGACTTTGCAAATGAATCCCAACGTCAACACAATACAAAGATCTTGACAATAAGAAGTGACAATGGCACCGAGTTCAAGAACTACACCTTGGATGAGTTTCTTAGTGATGAGGGGATCAAGCATCAATATTCCGCACCTTACACCCCTCAACAAAACGGTGTTGCGGAGAGGAAGAACCGGACGTTGATGGATGCGGCAAGGACCATGATGGCGGAGTTCAAGTCTCCATACAACTTTTGGGCCGAAGCCATCAACACCGCGTGTCATGCATCCAATCGGCTCTACCTCCGCAAGGGCTTGAACAAGACTCCATATGAGATACTCACCGGTAACAAGCCCAACCTCAAGTACTTTCGGGTGTTCGGGTGTAAGTGTTTCATTCTCAAGAAAGGTGTTCGGTTGTCTAAATTTGAGGCTAGAGCTTATGAGGGCATATGTGTTGGTTATGATACAAACTCTCATGCTTACCGTGTCCTCAATAAATCCACGGGACTTATTGAGGAGACGTGTAACGTGGAGTTTGATGAGAATAACGGCTCCCAAGTGGAGCAAAGTGGCACTTGTGATGTAGGTGATGAAATTCCTCCTCAAGCCATAAGAAGAATGGGTGTTGGTTTTATCCTACCCATTGAGGAACCCCTTGTGGCCGAAGG
The DNA here is from genome assembly GCF_018294505.1 of Triticum aestivum. Taxonomy (NCBI): domain Eukaryota; kingdom Viridiplantae; phylum Streptophyta; class Magnoliopsida; order Poales; family Poaceae; genus Triticum; species Triticum aestivum. The sequence goes on along the minus strand of NC_057808.1, from coordinate 327,520,523 downwards.
AGAAGGACAAAGCTCCACTCAAGTGGAGCCATCACCAACCCAAGGCCCACACACTACCGAAGAACAAAGTGAAGGCCCTCAACCTCATGAACAAGACCAAGGGCAAGATCATGCCAAGACGGTGTTGACACACCAAGTGATGTCCAAGGTCAAGTTCTCTCCTCCGAGCAAGTTCAAGATCAAGAACAAGCTCAAGATGACGCTCAAGATGATCAAGTGACCGCTCCTCAACTCACCACCGAGGAGGAATTGGAGCGTCGTGCCGCCAAGATTGCATCCAAGCTCCCCACCAAGGGTCATCTCATGAAAAATGTGCTTGGAAGCATTCAAAAGGGGGTAAGCACTCGTAGACAATTGGCAAACTATTGCGAACATCACGCGTTTATCTCTTGTGTTGAAACCCAAAGGTATATGAAGCCCTCGAAGATCCGGATTGGCTTAATGCCATGCATGAAGAACTCAACAACTTCGAGCACAACAAGGTGTGGAGATTGGTGCCAAGGCCGACGGGGAACCACAATGTCATTGGAACCAAGTGGATATTCAAGAACAAGCAAGATGCTCATGGGACCATCATTCACAACAAGGCAAGATTGGTGGCACAAGGCTATTCCCAAGTCGAGGGTATCGACTACGGTGAAACATTTGCTCCCGTTGCTCGCCTTGAATCCATTCGCTTGTTGATTGCTTATGCTTCCCATCACAACTTTAAGTTGCAACAAATGGATGTGAAGAGTGCTTTTCTTAATGGTCCTATTAATGAGTTGGTATATGTCAAGCAACCCCCCGGGTTCGAGGATCCCTACTTTCCTGATCATGTGTATCAACTCGATAAGGCACTCTATGGCCTTAAACAAGCCCCACGTGCGTGGTATGACCACCTTACCGAGTTGTTACAAGATCGTGGGTTTGAAATTGGGCTAATCGACCCCACTCTTTTTACTAAGAAGGTCAAAGGGGAGTTGTTTGTGTGCCAACTATATGTTGATGACATTATCTTTGGTTCCCCTAACAAAGCTTTCAATGAGGAATTTGCCGCACTCATGACCTCAAAGTTCAAGATGTCTTCCATGGGAGAGTTGAAGTTCTTTCTCAGTTTCGAAGTGAAGCAAAGAAGAGAAGGAACCTTCATCAACCAAGCCAAATACACTCAAGAGATGCTCAGGAGATTCAAGCTAAGTGATGTCAAGCCGGCGTCCACTCCAATGCCCACCAAGTGCCAACTTGACATCGATCCCAATGGTAAAGCGGTGGATCAAAAGGTATATCGCTCCATGATTGGATCCTTGCTTTACCTTTGTGCATCTAGACCGGATCATGTTGAGTGTGGGAATTTGTGCACGGTTTGAAGCCGCACCTAAGGAAAGCCACTTTGTGGCGGTCAAGCGAATCTTTTGATATTTGGCTCATACCCCAAACTTTGGCTTATGGTACCCAAGAGGAGCAAACTTCAAGCTTGTAGGGTATTCGGAGTCCGATTGGGCGGGAGACAAAGTGGATAGGAAGTCTACTTCCGGAGGGTGCCAATTCCTTGGTTTCTCTTTGGTAAGTTGGTCCTCTAAAAAGCAAAGTTGTGTGTCTCTCTCGTCCACCGAAGCGGAGTATGTGGCGGCCGGTAGTTGTTGTGCACAACTCTTATGGATGAGGCTAACTTTAAAGGATTACGGTGTCATTTGTGACAAAGTGCCTCTTTGGTGTGACAATGAAAGTGCCATCAAGATTTCTCTCAACCCGGTGCAACACTTCAAGACAAAGCATATTGAGATTCGGTATCACTTCATTCGGGATCACATTAGGCGAGGGGAGATCGAGCTCAACTACGTCAACACTCATGATAACCTTGCAGATATTTTCACGAAGCCGTTGGATGAAGCAAGATTTCGTGAGTTAAGGCATGAGCTAAATATCATTGATTCGAGCAATGTTGCTTGAACCCTTGCACACCCCACCATACTCAACTTGTTGTCTTGTTTAGGTGTAGGCATGGACATAGGGGGAGTGTTGTTCTCTCAATGAACTCTCCCTCCCCCATTATGCATAAATTGATCAACTATTTCACATTAGCCATTTTTGATGGTGCTTGTGCTTCAAAGACGAGTTTTGGTCATGGGCCCAAGGATAATTCTTCGCGGTGCCATACCAATTGACTCAAACATAGGTGGCTCCGGCCACCGCCCTCTCTTTGGAGAGGTTGTGTCTCGAGGTTGTTTCTTGTTGTCTTTTACCTTTCTTTCTTCGTGTTGAGCGCGTTCTTGTGGTGTCTTGTTGGCTTGAAGATTCCGTGCGAAGACCTCTTTTTCTTGTGTTTGAAACGTGCATCTTCTTGAGCTCGCTGTACTACCGCGGCCAGCCACGGTACTACCGTGTGTGGAGTGCACGGTACTACCGCACCTAGCGCGGTAGTAATTTTTTACTACCGCCTGGGAGAGCGGTACTACCGCTTCGGTGCGGTACTTCCGCCCGAGCGGTACTACCGCGATGAGGCGCGGTACTACCGTGCTGACGAGTGCGCGTGGGGTTAAGACCCGGGCAGGGGGAGTTCCAACTCCCCCATACCCATTCGTTCGTCTCTCTCCCCGCCGCCTCTCTCTCTCTCCTGCTCAAGAACGGCGCCGGAGAACCTCGCCGGATCTCCATCTCCAGCCACTCTCCTCGGATTCCGACCGGTGGGATCGTTCCCCACCATTTCCTCTTGCCATGGAACAAGGTTTCTCCCCAAATCCCTCTCTCTCTTGGTTGTTCTTTTGCCTCTAGGTTTTTGGGGAGATGTATGTGTTCTTGAGATTTTAGGCCAAATCTATGCAAGAGTAGGATGTAGGAGAGTAGTGTTCCGTAGAAATTATACTTGATATGTTGTCCCGTGGTAGATTTGATCAACCGTAGTACCGCCGTGTTTTCGCGGTTATTCTCAGATTCAAAGTGGTTCGGATCTGACGCCGCGGTACTACCGCCCCTCCGGTGCAGTACTACCGCTTGTCCGGTACTACCGCCCGTCAGGTGCAGTACTACCGCACGTGCTATGGTACTAAGATCCTACTACCGCTCCTAGCCCCGGTACTACCGTGTCTTCACGCGGTACTACCGCGGCTAGGAGCGGTACTAAAATTTTAGTACCGCGCGACCTGGCAGTACTACCGTTGTTGTCCAATCTTCTTCTTGGCAATTACCACGTATGCTTTCTACTTGTTTCCCTTGTCTTGCTAAGGTATTTGCATTGATTCTTCTCGCTCTTTGTGTGTGCGTTTGCTTTGTGTCTTAGGTGGTGGCTCCGGTGCCCCTGCTCGCCGTTCCAATCCCAGTCGTGACACTGGCTCCAAGCGACTGCGCAATCAAGATGAAGCTCCAGAGGGCTACAGTGCCCCCAAGCGCAATGTCAAGTCCTCCGCTAGCAAGTACAAGGAACCCACCAAGGGCATGGACGAGATTCCACTTTCTGAGTTTATCCCTCGAAGGCAGATCAACCCATATGTGAATGCTCGTGCTATCTTCAGAGGCAATGATTTGTTTTGGACCAAGCAGCAGACGCTCATTTATCTGGATGTGATCAAGGCCAAGCAAAACACCTACGTGGATGTCAAGTGGATCGACATGAATCACATGAGGAAGGACAAGCATCGTGAGTACTTTGGAGAGGCTCTGGATTTGGTGGAGCAGTTTGGTATTGAACATGTGATCTCCTTCCACCTGGACTATGACCCTGACCTTATCTGTCAGTTCTTTACCTCAGTTCACTTTCACCCTGGGGAGGAGCGGAGGATGACCTGGATGACCAATGGCCGTCAGTTGACTGCTACCTGGAAGGATTTCATGGATCTGCTACAGGTTCCTGATGACGGGCTCACCACACCCGTAGGTGTTCACCCTCATGCCAACCCTGAGTCCGCAAGCAAGAACAAGATCCAGCAGTATTATGTTGAGAAGGTGCTTCCCAATGGCAAGTCGACGTGGGTGCTGAACCCATTTCTGGACATCCTGTATCGCATCTTCCACAACTCTCTGTTTCCTCGCATTGGCGACAAGGACAAGGTGCATGACTATCTGGTGGATATGATGCTCCTGTGCGAGGAGGCGTGTGTGTCTCAGACTCAACTACTTGATGTCTCACACATCATGTGGTGTGAGCTTCGGTTTGCGGTGTTCAACCGCAAGGTACCTATCTATGGACCGTACCTGTTTCTGTTGATCTCCAAGACTTGGGAGAAGTTGTTCCCAGGTGATGAGTTCCTTGCTCCAGACTGGATTCGGCATGAGTCCATCAATCTCCGTGTCAAGCCCAAGTGGGCCAACACTACTACTCGTGCTGAGGCGTCTGCTGCTAGGAGGGCCGTTGATGAGGAGGAGGCTGAGGCAGAGGATGTTGCTGAGGACCGTGCTGCTGGGTTTACCCATCGTTCCTCTGAGCCCTCGTGGGCCAAGAAGCTGAAGGACAAGATGAAGACTTTGTTCTGCATGCAGGCAAATGGGCAGTACAGGACTCACGTTGCTTCCAAGGAGAGTCGCCGCCGTGACAAGAGGATCATGAAGGTCTTTGGTGAGGCAGAATCCAGCGGGTCAGAGAGGCACATCACCCCGGAGGCCGAATGGATGGCGAAGCAAGGCTACAAGTGGACTGATTCTGAGGAGGACATCGAGGAGACCGTCCCCGCCGCCGAGTCTGACGGGGAGCGTTGGAGCGATTTCTCTGCCTGAGCCACCCCTTGTGTGTAGGTGTCCTCTCTGCCTTTTTGGCGTCTCGATGCCAAAGGGGGAGAGAGTGTAGGGATTTGCGTGCTTGCGAGTCGTGTGTCGTGTTTGGTGTGTTTGCTTTATCGTTTGAACCTCGTTTGCTTTGGTTTGGTTTGCGCCTTTGAGACTTATCCTTCATATGGTGTAAGACATATGCACTCTATCCTATCTTAGTGAGCTTATGATATAATTGTGCTACTTATGTTATGCTCTTGTTTGCTATCTTGTCTAGTGTTAGCCTTACTATTGCAAGATATGCCTTGTCTATAAAATATAGGGGGAGTGTTGATCCTAGTATGTGTGCCGTGTAGTCCAAAGCACCCGTCTAGATTGCACACATCTAGGGGGGCCATCTATATTTTAGAGAGGAGGGGTTTGCATTTGCTCAATATTCTTTTCCTTTGTGCAAATCCCGTATTGTCATCAATCCACCAAAAAGGGGGAGATTGTAAGGGCATATATATCCCTAAGGTGTTTTGGTGATTGATGACAATGCTTTTGCGGACTAATCGTGTGCCTTGAGTTTCTCAAACGTTTCATCGCTAGGCACAAGACGGTTTGGGGCCCCTCGAAGACTATTGAAGATGGCGTTCTTTTTACGTTTCTTTTCGGTGGAATTGAGTCGTAGGAAAGCCGTACTATCAAGAGGGGGTCCGCTTCGGAAAGGTTTGGGTGGAATCATCACGTACACGTTTTCTTCCTTGTCTCCACCTTTCCCCCTGCGCTTTGGAGCATCCTCTGTTTATCCTCTATGCATTATGTCTTGGTTGCTGATATTGGGCTTGCGGTAGTACTGCTCCCTGGAGCGGTAGTACCGCAGGCACCTGCGGTAGTACCGGACCTCGGCGCGGTAGTACCGCGGGAGCCCACGGTAGTACCGCTCCTCTAGAGCGGTAGTACCGTGGCCCCCAGGCCATGTGCCGCAGCATTGCGGTAGTAGGGGCGGATGTAATTTTTTACATCTGCGCCTCCGCGGTAGTACCACACCTTGTGCGCGGTAGTACCACACCTTGTGCGCGGTAGTACCGCGCGCGGCCTGGCTCAGCCGCCACGCGGTAGTACCGCTCCTCCAGCTGTAGTACCGTGTCGGATTTTTGCATCGTTTGATTTTCAGCGGAAGTAGGCACATATGTATTTTTATTCATCCGCGTCTTTCCCAGGCTAGGCCATTCCTGCCTTGCGGTAGTACCGCAAGGGGGAGCGGTAGTACCGCTCCTGCGGAAGTACTGCTCTCAGCCTCTGTGCTTCAGGCTTGACCTAGTTCCTGCCGTAGCAGCGGTAGTACCGCGGTCACCCGCGGTAGTACCGTGTGGCTCTGCGGTACCGCTTGTCAGGGGCGGTAGTACCGCGAGTCGCGGGCTGGTTAGGTGGATAACGGTTGGATTTAGTTCTCGACTATAAAAGGGGTGTCTTCTTCCTCTAGTTGACCATCTCTTCCAACCCTAAGCTCCATTGTTGCTCCAAACTCCATTTTCGCCCGATCTCACTCCCTAGCCAATCAAACTTGTTGATTTGCTCGAGAGTGGTTGAGAAGGCCCCGATCTACACTTCCACCAAGAGAAATTTGATTCCCCCCACTAATCCCTTGCGGATCTTGTTACTCTTGGGTGTTTGAGCACCCTAGACGGTTGAGGTCACCCGGAGCCATAGTCCATTGTGGTGAAGCTTCGTGGTGTCGTTGGGAGCCTCCAATTAAGTTGTGGAGATTGCCCCAACCTTGTTTGTAAAGGTTCGGTCGCCGCCTCCAAGGGCACCAATAGTGGAATCACGACATCTCGCATTGTGTGAGGGCGTGAGGAGAATACGGTGGCCCTAGTGGCTTCTTGGGGAGCATTGTGCCTCCACACCGCTCCAATGGAGACGTACTTCCCTTCAAAGGGAAGGAACTTCGGTAACACATCCTCGTCTTCACCGGCTCCACTCTTGGTTATCTCATGCCTTTACTTGTGCAAGCTTATTTGCATTATATCTCTTGCTTGCTTGTGTGCTTATTGTTGTTGCATCATATAGGTTGCTCACCTAGTTGCATATCTAGACAACCTACTTTGATGCAAAGTTTAAATTGGTAAAGAAAAGTTAAAAATTGTTAGTTGTCTTTTCACCCCCCTCTAGTCAACTATATCGATCCTTTCAGCTGCCAGGCAACTCCATTGGGTCATGGGCCGAGTTAAAAGCTCGGTTTATCCAGAATTTTAAAGATACGTGCAAGCAGCCCATGTCGATTGTGGATTTGGATGCCCGTGCCCAAGAAGAGGGCGGGTCAACAACCCATTGGGTGCGCCGGGTCAAAGCTATCCTACACTCATCGGATAACATCAATGCCTTCTCAGCAGTCCTGATGTTAGAGAAGAATTGCCATTTTTTGCCCCTTAAACAGAAGCTGGGGCGGCTCAAGCGCCACTGCACTGACATGGGGGAGCTGATGGCAGCTCTAATTAAATATGCCGACTCTGATAGTACCAAGGACCCCGAGTGTGATGATGAAAAGCCGGGAAAGGGAAAGAAGAGTGGCAACACCAAGGGCCAACATCATAACCCGGCGAGTCAGGAGGGCAGTGGTAAGCGCAAGGCCGATAATAATTTAGATTTTGTGGCCAATACCAACAGCCAGAATAATGGTCAGCATCGTAAGGGAAAACCACCTCCTCAAGCAGGAGGGACAGGTATAAATCTTGAGCAGATGCTGAATCAGCCTTGCCCGAAGCATGGTACGCGGGAAAGGCCGTCCGGTCACCTTTGGAAGGACTGCCGCATTATGAAGGAGTTCAAAAATTCTGATTTGTTCCAGAACAATCATGGGCCGGGCGGCGGCTCAGGTTCCGGCTCTCATGGTCCGGGTTACGGTGGTGGCGCATCTAATTCCGGTTTTCAGGGCCAAGGCAATCAAGGTGGTTACAACCAGCAGAACAGTCAGGGGAATCAGCAGCAGCAATCTGGTTATCAGAGTAACCCGAAGCAGTTGAATAGTGGGCAATACCACATCTTCACCACAAGTTTATGCAAGCGGGATCAGAAGCTCTATAAAAGGGTTGTGAATGCTGTTGAGCCGGCGGTTCCCCGTTACTTGCGATGGTCTGAGCAGCCCATTGTGTGGAGTCGTGAGGATCACCCGCCCCGGGTTGATAATTCGGGTCACTTGGCTTTGGTGGTGGCGCCTCAGGTTGGAGGATATAAATTCACTAAGGTACTCATGGACGGGGGTAGTAGCATCAATATCCTTTATTATGAAACTTTTCGTCGCATGGGATTGACTGATAAAAATCTTAAGCCGCCGAACACAGTTTTTCATGGTGTAGTGCCCGGTAAGTCGGCATACCCGGTTGGTAAAATAGCTCCGGAGGTTGCTTTTGGAGATGAGTATGATTCTAGATCTGAGACGTTGACCTTTGAAGTGGTTAAGATCAAGAGCCCTTATCATGATCTGTTTGGGCGGCCGGCTTATGCTAAGTTTATGGCAAGGCCTTGTTATGTTTACTTGCAGTTGAAGATACCGGGTCACAAGGGCACTATAACAGTGCATGGGAGTCGCAACATAGCCTTGGAGTGTGAAGAAGGCGACGCTGCATATGCTGAGTCTGTCTGCGCAACAGAGGAATTGAAGTTTTATAAAGACAATGTTGATGCGGCAGATATGACATCTTTGAAAAGGCCAACTACGGAGCATGAACCGGTCTTGAAGTTTAAGTCGACAAATGACACTAAGCTAGTTGATTTTGTTCCTGGCGATTCATCCAAGCAGTTCAGCATCAGTGCTAATCTGGATCCAAAATAGGAAAGCGCACTCATCGAGTTCATCCGTGAGAACCGGGACATCTCTGCATGGAAAACTTCTGACATGCCAGGTGTACCGAGGGAACTCGCTGAGCACACTCTTAATATTGATCCAAAGTTTAAGCTGGTCAAGCAATTTCCTCGTCGTTTTAATGAAGAGAGGCGTAAGGCCATTGGTGAAGAAGTGGCCCGGCTCTTGGCGGCTGGTTTCATCGTTGAAGTTTTTCATCCTGAGTGGTTGGCTAACCTGGTGTTAGTACTTAAGAAGAATGGCACTTGGCGTATGTGTGTGGATTACATAGATTTAAACAAGGCTTGTCTGGCTGATCCTTTTGCCCTCCCCCGTATTGATCAGATTATTGATGCCATAGCGGGTTGTGAGCGTTTGAGCTTTTTGGATGCTTATTCTGGTTATCATCAGATTAAGATGGCAGTTAAGGACCAGGAGAAGACGGCTTTCATCACTCCGTTTGGCGCCTTCTGCTATGTGTCTATGCCTTTTGGGCTTAAGAGCGCCCAGGCAACTTACCAGCGGTGTGTGCAAAATTGCCTTCATGATCAGATTGGGTGCAATGTGCATGCTTACGTGGATGATATTGTGGTGAAGTCCAAGAAGAAGGAGACCCTGATTGACAATTTGAAGGAGACGTTCGACAATCTCCGGGTCTATAAGATGACGCTTAACCCGGCCAAGTGTGTTTTTGGTGTTCCAGTAGGCAAGCTTTTGGGTTTTCTAGTTTCGGAACGAGGTATAGATGTTGGAAATATGCCCTAGAGGCAATAATAAATGGTTATTATTATATTTCTTTGTTCATGGTAATTGTCTATTGTTCATGCTATAATTGTATTGTCCGGAAATCGTAATACATGTGTGAATACATAGACCACAACGTGTCCCTAGTAAGCCTCTAGTTGACTAGCTCGTTGATCAACAGATAGTCATGGTTTCCTGACTATGGACATTGGATGTCATTGATAACGGGATCACATCATTAGGAGAATGATGTGATGGACAAGACCCAATCCTAAGCATAGCATAAAAGATCGTGTAGTTTCGTTTGCTAGAGCTTTTCCAATGTCAAGTATCTTTTCCTTAGACCATGAGATCGTGCAACTCCCGGATACCGTAGGAGTGCTTTGGGTGTGCCAAACGTCACAACGTAACTGGGTGACTATAAAGGTGCACTACGGGTATCTCCGAAAGTGTCTGTTGGGTTGGCACGGATCGAGACTGGGATTTGTCACTCCGTGTGACGGAGAGGTATCTCTGGGCCCACTCGGTAATGCATCATCATAATGAGCTCAATGTGACTAAGGCGTTAGTCACGGGATCATGCATTGCGGTACGAGTAAAGAGACTTGCCGGTAACGAGATTGAACAAGGTATTGGGATACCGACGATCGAATCTCGGGCAAGTAACATACCGATTGACAAAGGGAACTGCATACGGATTGATTGAATCCTCGACACCGTGGTTCATCCGATGAGATCATCGTGGAACATGTGGGAGCCAACATGGGTATCCAGATCCCGCTGTTGGTTATTGACCGGAGAGGCGTCTCGGTCATGTCTGCATGTCTCCCGAACCCGTAGGGTCTACACACTTAAGGTTCGGTGACGCTAGGGTTGTAGAGATATATGTATGCGGAAACCCGAAAGTTGTTCGGAGTCCCGGATGAGATCCCGGACGTCACGAGAGGTTCCGGAATGGTCCGGAGGTGAAGAATTATATATAGGAAGTCCAGTTTCGGCCACCGGGAAAGTTTCGGGGGTTACCGGTATTGTACCGGGACCACCGGAAGGGTCCCGGGGGTCCACCGGGTGGGGCCACCTATCCCGAAGGGCCCCGTGGGCTGAAAGTGGAAGGGAACCAGCCCTTAGTGGGCTGGGGCGCCCCCTTGGGCCCCCCCATGTGCCTAGGGTTGGGAACCCTAGGGGGGAGTTTCCCCTTGCCTTGGGGGCAAGGCAACCCCTTCCCCCCTTGTGGCCGCCGCCCCCCGTTTGGATCTCATCTCCAGGGCTGGTGCACCCCCCCCAGGGGCCTATATAAAGGGGGGGAGGGAGGGCAGCACACAACAGCCTTGGGCGCCTCCCTCCTCCCCTGCAACACCTCTCTCTCTCTCGCAGACGCTCGGCGAAGCCCTGCCGGAGAACCGCTACATCCACCACCACGCCGTCGTGCTGCTGGATCCCCATCAACCTCTCCTCCCCCCCTTGCTGGATCAAGAAGGAGGAGACGTCGCTGCACCGTACGTGTGTTGAACGCGGAGGTGCCGTCCGTTCAGCACTCGGTCATCGGTGATTTGGATCACGGCGAGTACGACTCCGTCATCCACGTTCATTGGAACGCTTCCGCTCGCGATCTACAAGGGTATGTAGATGCACTCCCTTCCCCTCGTTGCTAGTATACTCCATAGATGCATCTTGGTGAACGTAGGAAAATTTTAAAATTATGCTACGATTCCCAACAATAGAAGCTAACCCGGAGAAGATAAAGGCTATTACCTCTCTGGCTAAATCGGCGTGTATCAATGATGTCCAGTGTTTGGTGGGTCGAATTGCGGCCTTAAGCCGGTTCATAAGCCAGTTGGGTGAGAAGGTTGTCCCTCTTTACCAGATGATGAAGAAGACAAATCACTTTGTTTGGAGTGATGCTGCTAATCAAGCGTTTGAGGACTTGAAGAAACAGTTGGCTGAGCCGCCCGTTCTTGCTGCTCCCATTGATAAAGAGCCTTTGTTGTTATATGTGGCTGCCAATAGCCGGGCTGTCAGTGTAGCCGTTGTGGTGGAAAGAAAGGAGCCAGGCAAGGAGTATCCGGTTCAACGGCCGGTTTACTACGTCAGTGAGGTACTTATTGAGTCCAAGCAGAGGTATCCGCATTGGCAGAAGCTCGTGTATGGGGTATTCATGGCCAGTCGAAAGCTCAAGCAATATTTTCTGGGTGGAAAGAAAGGAGCCAGGCAAGGAGTATCCAGTTCAACGGCCGGTTTACTACGTCAGTGAGGTACTTATTGAGTCCAAGCAGAGGTATCCGCATTGGCAGAAGCTCGTGTATGGGGTATTCATGGCCAGTCGAAAGCTCAAGCAATATTTTCTGGGTCATCCCATCACTGTGGTGAGTTCTGCTCGTTTAGGGGATATCATTCAAAACAGAGAAGCCACAGGTCAGGTAGCCAAGTGGGCCATTGAGCTTGGACCCCATGGCTTGAAGTATGTGCCTCGCACAGCTATCAAGTCACAAGCACTGGTGGATTTTATCAATGATTGGACAGAGTTGCAGATGCCTGAGGAGAAGCCGGATAATACATATTGGACTATTCACTTTGATGGATCCAGACAGTTGGAAGGCTTGGGGGCTGGAGTTGTCTTGACTTCCCCACGAGGTGATAAGTTTTCTTATGTCCTCAGGTTGTTGTTCCCTTGTACTAACAATGCAGCTGAGTATGAGGCCCTGATCCACGGTCTTCGGATGGCTAAGGAGATGAACTTAAGCCGGGTAAGGTGCTTCGGCGACTCAGATCTGGTAGCACAGCAAGTTTCTGGCACTTGGGATTCTAAGGATCCACTCATGGCGGCTTACCGTTGAGAGGTTGATGCTATTGCTGGGCACTTCAAGGGTTATCAGGTTGAACATGTTGATCGCAGGAAAAATGAGGCGGCTGATGCTTTAAGCCGGTTAGGGTCTCAACGTAAGCCGGTGCCACCTAACACTTTCCTGGATATTTTGCATAACCCTTTTGTCAAATTGCCTACAAAGGAGGATCTTGCTATTCCTGACCCGGAGGCACGGTTGGTGGCGGCTCTTCATGCTATCCCTGACTGGACGGTTCCATATTTGGTTTACATGACCCGGGGCGAGTTACCTGAGGATGAAACTTTGGCCAGGCAGATAACCCGGCGGTCTAAGTCAATGACTATTGTCAATGGAGAATTGCATCATCGCAGTGTCACAGGGGTGTTTCAACTGTGTGTTTCTCCTCAAGAAGGTTGTGAGATTCTACGAGAGATTCATGAAGGAGATTGTGGTCATCATGCCGGCTCTAAATCTCTTGTAGCCAAGGCTTTCCGTCATGGGTTTTATTGGCTGACGGCTCACGCTGATGCTGAGGATCTAGTCAGTAAATGTGATGGTTGTCAGAAATTTTCACGACGAGCTCATGTGCCGGCTCAAGAATTGAGGATGATTCCAATTACTTGGCCGTTTGCAGTTTGGGGGCTTGATATGATTGGGCCTTTCAAAAGGTCCAATGATAAAAAGACTCACCTCCTGGTGGCGGTTGACAAATTTACAAAGTGGGTTGAGGCAGAACCGGTCAGTAAATGTGACGCAGCAACGACGGTTCAATTCATCAAAAAGGTGATTTTCCGTTTCGGCTTTCCCCACAGTATTATAACTAATAATGACACTAATTTATCCAAGGGTGCTATGAAAGAATTTTGTCAACGTGAGCATCCGGCTAGACGTGTCATCAGTGGCTCACTCCTACTCTAATGGTCAAGCCGAGAGAGCCAATCAAGAGATCCTGAGAGGCATCAAGCGCCGGCTTATGGTTACCTTGCAAAGGACGCCGGGTTGTTGGGTGGAGGAGTTACCTTCTATGTTATGGAGCATCAATACCACCCCCAACAGATCTACGGGTTACACGCCTTTCTTCATGGTTTACGAAGCAGAGGCGGTTCTCCCCAAGTGACATCCGTCACGATTCGCCTCGTATGGCGGCTTATGTTGAAGCTGATAATGAAAGAGCACGCCAGGATGCACTTGACTTGTTGGATGAGGAACGTGACCTTGCGGCGGCTCGTTCAGTGATTTACCAGCAAGATCTGCGTCGTTATCACAGCCGCCGGGTCAAAACCAGAACTTTTCAAGAAGGCGACCTGGTGCTCCGGCTTAACCAGGATCAAACTGATATGCACAAGTTATCCCCACCTTGGGAAGGACCTTTTGTGGTTAGCAAAAATCTGAACAACGGATCATACTACCTTATCGACATTCGAGACCACAAGGACTCACGCAAGTCAGAGGAGGAGACCCGCCGGCCATGGAATATTCCTCATCTTCGGCCTTACTACACCTGAGGCCGTGGGCTCTGGTGATGTACATATTTTTACAATATATATATATATATATATTATAAAGAGTATAATAAAGCCGGCATCCCTGATAAATCAAGGCCTCTGTCGTTTCATTTCTAAGAATAATGAGCCTTTATCACTGCAAATGGTCACTTGGGGGCTTCCTGCTCATTGAGCATAGTTGTGAATATCCCTCTTGATCCAACTTATATGCCACCCTTACAGATGGTCACTTGGGGGCTTCCTGCTCATTGAGCATAGCTGTGAATATCCCTCTTGATCCGGCTAATACGCCACACTTACAAATCACTTGGGGGCTTCCTGCTCATTGAGCATAGCTGTGAATATCCCTCTTGGTCCGGCTTATACGCCATGGTTACAAAGCACTTGGGGGCTTCCTATTCAAACATAGGTGTATTCACCAAAGAGAACATAGCGTTACTACCCTCGTGAGCTGGTTTGGAACACCAGGTGTATTCACCAAAACCTTCCGGGCTCTCCTGCTTTGTAGAATCTGCCACTCCACCCGGGTAATCCCGGAATGGCAAGCCAAACTCTTGACAAGTCAATCTTACATAGACCCTGAACTTGTCAATGTTAAAACAGCGGTCATGTGAGGGATTCACAAAGTGCAAAAGGTTAACTCAGTGGCTTGGCGGCCCATGAAAGCCTTGGAGCTTTAGGCTTGGCGGCCTATGAAAGCCTCGTTTTCTCGATTTTGATTCGTTATCTTTTTCTGAGCATTTTTTGGTATTCATATATTTACGTCGTATTAACATATGGCTTAAGACAATTCAGGCCATGTAGCCTTCATCTCTATGGCTCATATTTGAGCGTATCCGGAGTTTATTAACCCGCCATGATGGCAGCCTATAAGTCGCCAGTATATGATGATATTAACTACTTGGAAGCATTGTATTCTCAGTCTTGGGATCTTACCCCTTACTGCACCAGTATGATAAACCGGCAGCATAATCGAATATCACAGGTATGGTATTTTTTGATTATATATGGTTATTATTAAGCCAGCCCTGGTTATGAACTGTTTTAGTCACCGGTGGTTTATATAGGGTATTATGACCCGCCCCGCGGTAAACCGCCAGGGCACTTGTGATCTGTTTGTATGCAGGAACATACTCAAAGTGATGATATTATAAGCATAAGTAGCAGATTTTCCTTTGGCGGATCAACAGTGTTTGCACGACAAAACATGCACGATGGCATGGCAGATCAAGAGTTCTAACTAGCCTATTTCAAAGGCATCTGATGCCCCAAAGGAATAATTATCTTAGCAGTTCTACAGAAAAAGCAGACGCTAAGCCGGCCTACGGCTTAGGATTCTTGGCCTCACTGAGCTGAAGATTGCGGATCGTCCAGCGTCAGCTCATCTTCCTCCTCTTCACCCAATGGCTGGAAGTCAGTGGTTGCCCGGTCAATTCTGGTTAAAGCTCTGAATACAGCTTCATCACTTATAAGTGTCGATGGATCAACATCAGGGGCATAAGTGTGCTTACGGATCGGATGAGTCAGGTCCTGAACATCATGAGTCGACGCTTTGATCTTCTTATTATTGGCATCGTAAACCGGCTGGTAATGTGTAAGATCAGTATCTGCAGCCAGTTTACTTGCCAGAGGATGCATTTCCCTCGTAATGGCGGCAAAGTCGTCTGCGCTGACGGGTGACCCATCTTCTTTTATGCTCGGGCAGCCGTTTGCCAAGTCTACCGGCTCAAGGTCAGCTAGCCACGCTTTGGCCCGGGTTAGCGCGGTCAGTGCACCGACTCTAGCAGCTGATAATTTCAACTCTTCAATCCGCGCAGGCAGCATCAATAGCTTCTCCAATGTATCCTTGATAAGGGTTGGAGCCAGTTTGTTGTGAGTCGATGCGCAGATAACCCGTTGTGCGCCAGTATATATCTGTTCTATGAGCGTATAGGCGGCTTCCAATTTTTTCCGCATATCTGAGCCAAGATGGGTAACCCGGGATCCTGTTTCATCAAGGACGTATGTAAGCCGGAGCACATTGGTTAACATGTGTTAAAAAGATTAAGAGAGATATTTACCAAAGACGGCAGCAGTCATGGCATTTATTTGCTGTTTTAAGCCGGCGAGCTCTGCAGTTACCGGTTTAAGGGCTGCTTCAGCATCTTCAGCCCTCTTCAGCAGGGCTGCCTTCTCTGTATCCCAACCAGCTTGTTTAGCTTTCAAACTTTCCTTCAATTTCTCCATCGCTGCTAAGGCACTAGTCAATTCATCCTTGGCCTTGGAGGTCTCTGCTTGTTGAGACTTGATATTTTCTTGAAGGTCGGCGACTTGGGATTCTTTACTGCTAAGCCCAGTCTACAAAAGGTAAAACAGTAAATGAGAGGCAATGAATTTATTTGAAGTCCTAAGCACAATACAGGTATTATACTTAGCACTTGGGGGCTAATGTCTATTGCTTCTTAAAACTACTATGAAGTCCCAAGCACAATACAAGTATTATACTTGGCACTTGGGGTCTAATGCATATTGCTCAAAAATGAATTCATTTGCTGACCCGGACAAACGGTAATGTCTGGCCTACGAAGGTTATAAGTGGGGTTATGGATCTCCTGCAAGATGATTAGTCTCAACTTAACATATTTGTTAAGCCGATCCTTGGGGGCTACGGATGCAATGTTGATTCTTGCTGAGTTAAAATCCCGGCTTAACATATTTATTAAGTCGGCCCTTGGGGGCTATAGATGCAAAGTTGAAGTGTTGTATTATAAAGTCCCAGTTCATATTGCAAATATAAACCGGCCCTTGGGGGCTACTGGAGTTGATCTATGAAGCTATTGAAGTTTACAGCACATGTTATTCTATCATATCCAATAAACTTGGCGGCTAAGGGGAAGAAGATTCATATAACAAGGAGTTGAAGTGTTTACCTCATAGCGCTCCTTCATCAAGTTCACTAAGCCGGCCTCAAAGTCACGGCTAGTGCACAGACGGTTTAAGTAACCAGAGTGGAGGTCTTGAGCACTGAAATGAGTATAGCTCTCCAAGTCTGCTTTCCATTTGCCTTTATCTTCAGCACAAATTTCTTCTTTAGCGCTGTGCTTAGATAAGACAATACGTTGACCCGGAGCTGTGAATCCAAAGACGGTGACGACAACATCATCAGTCTTCTCCTCGGCAGGTTTGATTGGGCTTGGCGGCTTAGAGAGAGCCGGTTCGGCGTCCATATCATTTGGAGAAACTTCATGATCTTGTGGTGGAGGATCATTAAGGGTAGCATCAGCAATTGGGCTAGCAGGTTCTGAATGTTGTTTTTCCGGTTCAGATGGCTTAGAATCGTCGACCGGCTTGTTCAGTTTAGCCTTCTTGCTGGGTTATGCTTGGCCCATGAGAATAAGGAACATAAAGAGGTCAGCATAAATGTAGGATATAAGGTTTAAACAGTTGAATATATTGTTACCCAGGTACAGTCTTGAAAGCTGGGATCTGAGTTCCCGTTGACTCGCCAGAGGAGGAATGAGGATTCCCCTGATAGTTTGAATTAGACGGGTTAAGAGGTTGTCGGAAATGACCCGCCTTGGGATAAAGTATATCAGAAGTAGGAAAGACCTCTGGGCGGCGTTTACGAACCGGCGTATTGGTAAGCCGGAGGAGGTGATTTGTCCACCACTATGCCGGGTGACTCGGCGAGCTTCGTGTTGCTGTTTCTTCAAAAGAAAGTTGGGATCCAAGTGATCTAGAGGGTGAGAAAAGCTTACTTTCCGGCTTGCTTGTCGAGTTTTCTGTGTTGGCAGAGGTTCTGAGCCGGAAGAAAGAATAATTACCTTTGCGTCACCTGCACGGCTAGCCTCTGCGTCGTCCTGATAACAATCATTGTCAATGAGATGTACAAAAAAGGAGCCAAGGGAGTCAAGTTCTACCTCTGACTCATTTTCATTGTCATTATCAGTGTTTAAGTCGGTGGCCTTCTTGGTAGATTTCTTGGTGGCTTTGGTTTTGGTTCGAGCCGTTTTGGCCGGCTTATCCTGCGTTTTCCTCTTCCAAAATGGATCGTCAGCCTATTAAGATTGGAAAGATCATAAGTAGGCATCAAAATATGGGTCAAGCAGAAGATATGCAATTCTTACAGCTGGCGGCTTGTTGAAAGTGCAGAAAGGACTAAGTCCGGTCTTGCTGCACTCCTTTACAGGTTCATTCAACAGTTTTTTGGTGGCTTTGGTAATTTTCGCATCAGACAGTTGAATCTCACAATGGCGCTGAGGATCTTTTATGTCACCAGTGTATTCGCACATTAAGCCAGGGCGACGGCTTAATGGCAAGATGCTCTAAGACAGCCAGCACCGGAAAAAATCGACACCGGTTAAGCCATTGGCCATAAAGGCTCTGAGCTTTGAAAAGGTTGGTGCGTACTTGGACCGTTCCTTTGCATCAAGTCGTTGGGGGAGTGGATGTTTGTTTCTAAGTCGGTGGTCACGGTAACCCGGTAGAGGATTCTCACCGGCTGGAGAGGTATCTTGACAATAGAACCAAGTTTGGTTCCAATCTTTGGGGTGACTGTGGAGCCTAGCATGGGGAAAGCTGACTTCTTTCCTTTTTTGAATTGAGACTCCGCCAAGTTCTTGGCATGGCCCGTCGAAAAACTCTGTTTGGCGGTTTAAGTAACAGAACTCGCTGAATAAATCAACTGTGGGCTCTTCTTCAAGATAAGCTTCACAGAATACTTGGAAGTTTCAGATGTTAGATACGGAGTTGGGTCCGATGTCTTGAGGGTGCAGTTGGAGGAAATGAAGCATGTCACAGAAAAAACTTTGAGCCGGCTGGGCTGAACCCTCGGCCCAAGTGATCAGCAAAAACAATTCTCCATCTTTTGGCTGAGGAGGAATTTCTTCACCAGGAGCTCTCCAATGGATGATCTCTTTTTTGGCTAAGGCGCCAGTGGCAACAAAGTTGTTTAGTTCTTCTTCGGTAACCCGGGATTTGACCCAATTGCAAGACGTGTATGTCTTAGCCATTTTCTCAACAATCTGAAAGAAATATTATGACGGTTCAAGATTACATGGTTAAGCCGGCTTATGGTTAAAAGGAAAACAATGATGAAACATGCATAGGTATTAAGCCGGAGATTGGTATTACAAAGTTACAAGGAACCATTGGCGGCTTAAGAGGGGACTAATGATACCCGGCGGGTTACTATTTCCGAGTTAAGCCGCCCATATAGATATTGAAAGTACAGATCTGAGGATGAAAAAATTGCTAAGTGTTGAGAAAAACAAGTTTCACAGATTGATGCTATGATTTCGGATCTGCGACACTTCAGTTAATGAAAAAATATTCAGACCTAAATACCAGTACTCAAGCAGTTCATGGATCCAGATTAGTTTTCTTATGCAGAGGAGATATTCTAAATAGTAAAAAGGAGTGCTATGACTACCACGGTATAGGAGGAGTACCAAGTTCGAATTAAAAATCGCAAACTGCAGTGGAAGGCGAGGATGAACTCTGACGAACTCGTCGAAATCCTAACGGATCTATGGGAAGAAGAAGGAGAACTAACTAGAGCTGTTGAAAAGCGGAGGTGCGCAGACGAAATCTGGTCAGAAGAGGTCGATGCAGCAATCGTTGTTGGAGCAGAGGCGAAGGTTGACGGTAGCGGCAGAGCTCGAGTGCTAGGGCGTTGCGAGGTGGAAGACAGAGACGAAGAGGCAAGGGGGGAAAGTGAAAGGGACCCCCAGCCCTAATTATAAGATAGAAGGATAAGTGACATGCGCGGGAATCGAGGAGGCCAAAAAATGGATATGACGACGCAGATGCCACGATTTTCGGAGATTTATTAAAAGAGAAGATTTATTAATATTTGAGTTTTGTGCAATATTAATGACAGGTGACGTCACGGAGAGTTACCATGATCCTAGAAGATGACGTCACGGCGGGTTACAAAGTTTCGCAAGAGTAATGAGGAAGGAACTTTTTCTAAGTGTTGAAGATTGATATGAACAAGTTCAAATCAACCTGGGGCCTAATGTTGGGGATATAACTATTGGGTTTAACCCGCCTAGGAGGGGCCGGGTTAAGCCCCTGGCGGTTTATAAGACAAAGCCCATGAAGATGCTTAAGACGGTAGTTCACTACGCGGACTCATCGAGGGCCTGAAGCCCAAAGGCGACTTAAGGCCCAAACAATTGTAAACTGCCATATATATATATATATATATATATATATATATATATATATATATATGACTTGTATTATAAGGCATCTACAGTTAGTCACCGAGCCGGACACGTTGTTTATGAGCCGGCCGGGACTCCATGAGCCACCGGGCATCAACCTGTGTATATAAAGGGACGACCCGACGGCGACTTAGGACGAGGGACAACAGATCGAAAGCTAGGTCAAGCGTATTCGCTCCCTGGTAATCGAGACATAAGCAATACCACCTCGAACTGGACTAGGCCTTTACCTTCACCGCAAGAGGCCGAACCAGTATAAACTCCTTGTGTCCTTTGTCCCGTTTAACCCCTTTAAGCTAACCCCACTGCGATGGCTCCATGACTAAGTCCTTCTGCTAGGACATCTGCCGTGACAATTCCACGACAGCCCCCCTTTCCTTCTCCCTCTCCCTCTCCTTTCCCCCTCCGAAAGAAGGAAGGGGGGGCGACTAGGACTAGGAGTCCAAGTTGGTTTCCCCCCCACTTGGCGCGCCCCCTAGGACCGGCCTCCTCCCTCTCCTCCTTTATATATGGGAGCAGGGGGCACCCCAAAGCACATCAATTGTTTCTTAGCCGTGTGCGGTGCCCCCCTCCACCGTTTACTCCTCTGGTCATATTGTCGTAGTGCTTAGGCGAAGCCTTGCGCGGATCACTTCACCATCACCACGCCGCCGTGCTGACGAAACTCTCCCTCGACACTTTGCTGGATGAAGAGTTCGAGGGACGTCATCGAGCTGAACGTGTGCTGAACTCGGAGGTGTCGTGCTTTGGTACTTGATCGGTTGGATCGCGAAGACGTTCGACTACATCAACCGCGTTAAACTAACGCTTCCGCTTTCGGTCTACGAGGGTACGTGGACACACTTTCCCCCTCTCGTTGCTATGCATCTCCTAGATAGATCTTGCGTGATCGTAGGATTTTTTTGAAATTGCACGCTACGTTCCCCAACAGTGGTATTAGAGCCAGGTCTATGCATAGATGATATGCACGAGTAGAACACAAAGAGTTGTGGGCGATGATAGTTATACTGCTTACCACCAACGTCTTATTTTGATTCGGCGGTATTGTTGGATGAAGCGGCCCGGACCAACCTTACATGACCACGTTCATGAGACCGGTTCCACCAACAGAGATGCAACTAGTTTTGCATAAAGGTGGCTGGCGGGTGTCTGTTTCTCCAACTTTAGTTGAATCGAATTTGACTACGGCCAGTCCTTGTCGAAGGTTAAAACAGCAAACTTTATGAAACATCATTGTGGTTTTGATCCGTAGGTAAGAATGGTTCTTACTAGAATCCCGTAGTAGCCACGTAAA
This sequence comes from Triticum aestivum, assembly GCF_018294505.1. Lineage (NCBI taxonomy): Eukaryota > Viridiplantae > Streptophyta > Magnoliopsida > Poales > Poaceae > Triticum > Triticum aestivum. Next base: position 327,499,443 of record NC_057808.1, on the reverse strand, counting down.
ACTTGCAACAACAAAGTAGAGGACGTCTAACTTGTTTTTGCAGGGCATGTTGTGATGTGATATGGTCAAGACATGGTGTGATATACGTTGTTGTATGAGATGATCATGTGTTGTAAAAGTTATCGGCAACTGGCAGGAGCCTTATGGTTGTTGCTTTATTGTATGAGATGCACACGCCATGTAATTGCTTTACTTTATCACTATGCGTTAGCGATAGTTGTAGAAGCAATAGTTGGCGAGACAACCACGACGCTACAATGGAGATCAAGGTGTCAAGCCGGTGACGATGGAGATCATGACGGTGCTTTGGAGATGGAGATCAAAGGCACAAGATGATGATGGCCATATCATGTCACATATTTTGATTGCATGTGATGTTTATCTGTTATGCATCTTATTTTGCTTAGTACGGCGGTAGCATTATAAGATGATCCCTTACTAAAATTTCAAGGTATAAGTGTTCTCCCTGAGTATGCACCGTTGCGACAGTTCGTCGTGCCAAGACACCACGTGATGGTCGGGTGTGATAAGCTCTATGTTCACATACAACGGGTGCAAGACAGTTTTGCACATGCAGAATACTCATGTTAAACTTGATGAGCCTAGCATGTACAGACATGGCCTCGGAACACTGGAGACCGAAAGGTCAAACGTGAATCATATAGTATATATGATCAACATAGAGATGTTCACCATTGAAAACTACTCCATCTCACGTGATGATCGGACATGGTTTAGTTGATTTGGATCACGTGATCATTTAGATGACTCGAGGGATGTCTATCTAAGTGGGAGTTCTTAAGTAATATGATTAATTGAACTTAATTTATCATGAACTTAGTCTGATAGTTTTTCCATATCTATGTTGTAGATCAATGGCCCGTGCTACAATTCCCTTGAATTTTAATGCGTTCCTAGAGAAATCTAAGTTGAAAGATGATGGCAGCAACTACACGGACTGGGTGTGTAACTTGAGAATTATCCTCATTGCTGCACAGAAGAATTATGTCCTTTATGCACCGCTAGGTGCAAGGCCTACTGCAGGAGCAGATGCTGATGTTATGAACGTCTGGCAAGCTCGATCTGATGACTACTCGATAGTTCAGTATGCCATGCTTTATGGCTTAGAATCGGGACTACAAAGATGTTTTCAACGTCATGGGGCATATGAGATGTTCCAGGAGTTAAAGTTAATATTTCAAGCAAATGCCCGAGTTGAGAGATATGAAGTCTCCAACAAGTTTTATAGCTGCAAGATGGAGGAGAAAAGTTCTGTCAGTGAACACATACTCAGAATGTCTGGGTACCATAACCACTTGACTCAGATGGGAGTTAATCTTTCGGATGATAGTGTTATTGACAAAGTTCTTCCATCACTGCCACCAAGCTATAAAGGCCTCGTGATGAACTATAATATGCAAGGGATGTTAAAGACTATTCCCGAGCTCTTCGCAATCCTCAAAGCTGCGGAGGTAGAAATCAAGAAGGAGCATCAAGTGTTGATGGTTAACAAGACCACTAGTTTCAAGAAAAAGGGCAAAGGGAAGAAGGGGAACTTAAAGAAGAATGGCAAGCAAGTTGCCACTCCTGGGAAGAAGCCCAAGTCTGGACCTAAGCCTGAAACTGAGTGCTTCTACTCCAAAGGGATTGGTCGCTGGAAGCGGAACTTCCCCAAGTATTTGGCGGATAAGAAGGATGGCAAAGTGAACAAAGGTATATTTGATATACATGTTATTGATGTGTACCTTACTAATGCTTGTAGTAGTGCCTGGGTATTTGATACCAGTTCGGTTGCTCATATTTGTAACTCGAAACAGGGGCTACGGATTAAACGAAGATTGGCTAAGGACGAGGTGACGATGGACGTTGGGAATGGTTCCAAGGTCGATGTGATCGCCGTCAGCACGCTACCTCTACATCTACCTTCGGGATTAGTTTTAGACCTGAATAATTGTTATTTGGTGCTAGCATTGAGCATGAACATTATATCTGGATCTTGTTTAATGCGAGACGGTTATTCATTTAAATCAGAGAATAATGGTTGTTCTATTTATATGAGTAATATCTTTTATGGTCATGCACCCTTGAAGAGTGGTCTATTTTTGTTGAATCTCGATCGTGGTGATACACATATTCGTAACCTTGATGCCAAAAGATGCAAAGTTGATAATGATAGTGCAACATATTTTTGGTACTGCCGTTTAGGTCATATTGGTGTAAAGCGCATGAAGAAACTCCATGCAAATGGACTTTTGGAATCACTTGATTATGAATCATTTGATGCTTGCGAACCATGCCTCATGGGCAAGATGACTAAGACTCCGTTCTCCGGAACAATGGAGCGAGCTACTGACTTATTGGAAATAATACATACCGATGTATGCGGTCCGATGAGTGTTGAGGCTCGCGGCGGGTATCGTTATTTTCTGACCTTCACAGATGATTTAAGCAGATATGGGTATATCTACTTGATTAAACACAAGTCTGAAACATTTGAAAAGTTCAAAGAATTTCAGAGTGAAGTGGAGAATCATCGTAACAAGAAAATAAAGTTTCTACGATCTGATTGCGGAGGCGAATATTTGAGTTACAAATTTGGCCTTCATTTAAAACAATGTGGAATAGTTTCACAACTCACGCCACCTAGAACACCAGAGCGTAATGGTGTGTCCGAACGTCGTAACCGTACTTTATTAGATATGGTGCGATCTATGATGTCTCTTACCGATTTACCACTATCGTTTTGGGGTTATGCATTAGAGACAGCTGCATTCACTTTAAATAGGGCACCATCTAAATCCGTTGAGACAACACCGTATGAACTGTGGTTTGGCAAGAAACCTAAGCTGTCGTTTCTTAAAGTTTGGGGTTGCGATGCTTATGTGAAAAAGCTTCAGCTTGATAAGCTCGAACCCAAATCGCAGAAGTGTGTCTTCATAGGATACCCAAAAGAGACTGTTGGGTACACCTTCTACCACAGATCCAAAGGCAAGATATTTATTGCTAAGAATGGATCCTTTCTAGAGAAGGAGTTCCTCTCGAAAGAAGTGAGAGGGAGGAAAGTAGAACTTGATGAGGTAATTGTACCTTCTCTTGAATTGGAAAGTAGTTCATCACAGAAATCCGTTCCAGTGATGCCTACACCAATTAGTGAGGAAGCTAATGATAATTATCATGAAACTTCGGATCAAGTTACTACCAAACCTCGTAGGTCAACCAGAGCATGTTCCGCACCACAATGGTACGGTAATCCTGTTCTGGAAGTCATGCTACTAGACCATGACGAACCTACGAACTATGAGGAAGCGATGATGAGCCCAGATTCCACAAAATGGCTTGAGGCCATGAAATCTGAGATGGGATCCATGTATGAGAACAAAGTATGGACTTTGCTGGACTTGCCCAATGATCGGCAAGCCATAGCAAATAAATGGATCTTTAAGAAGAAGATTGACGCTGATGGTGTTGGGGAACGCAGTAATTTCAAAAAAATCCTACGCACACGCAGGATCATGGTGATGCATAGCAACGAGAGGGGAGAGTGTTGTCCACGTACCCTCGTAGACTGAAAGCGGAAGCGTTAGCACAACGCGGTTGATGTAGTCGTACGTCTTCACGATCTGACCGATCAAGTAACGAACGCACGACACCTCCGAGTTCAGTACACGTTCAGCCCGATGACATCCCTCGAACTCCGATCCAGCCGAGTGTTGAGGGAGAGTTTCGTCAGCACGACGGCGTGGTGACGATGATGATGTTCTACCGACGCAGGGCTTCGCCTAAGCACCACTACAGTATTATTGAGGTGGACTATGGTGGAGGGGGCCACCGCACACGGCTAAAAGATCAAACGATCAATTGTTGTATCTCTAGGGTGCCCCCCTGCCCCCGTATATAAAGGAGCAGGGGGGAGGTGCGGCCGGCCAGGAGGGGCGCGCCAGGTGGAGTCCTACTCCCACCGGGAGTAGGACTCCCTCCCTTTTCCTAGTTGGATTAGGAGTGGAGGGGAAAAGAGGAGGGAGAGTGGAAGGAAAGGAGGGGGGGGGGGCGCCGCCCCCCTCTCCTTGTCCTATTCAGACTAGGGGGGTAGGGGCGCGTGGCTCTGCCCTGGCCGCCTCTCCTCTTCTCCACAAAGGCCCACTATGGCCCATTAAGCCCCTGGGGGGTTCCGGTAACCCCTCTCGGTACTCCGGTAAAATCCCGATTTCACCCGGAACACTTCCGATATCCAAATATAGGCTTCCAATATATCAATCTTCATGTCTCGACCATTTCGAGACTCCTCGTCATGGACGTGATCACATCCGGGACTCCGAACAACCTTCGGTACATCAAAACATATAAACTCATAATATAACTGTCATCAAAACGTTAAGCGTGCGGACCCTACGGGTTCGAGAACTACGTAGACATGACCGAGACACGTATCCGGTCAATAACCAATAGCGGAACCTGGATGCTCATATTGGCTCCCACATATTCTACGAAGATCTTTATTGGTCAGACCGCATAACAACAAACGTTGTTCCCTTTGTCATCGGTATGTTACTTGCCCGAGATTCGATCGTCGGTATCTCAATACCTAGTTCAATCTCGTTACCGGCAAGTCTCTTTACTCGTTCTGTAATACATCATCCCACAACTAACTCATTAGTTGCAATGCTTGCAAGGCTTAAGTGATGTGCATTACCGAGAGGGCCCAGAGATACCTCTCCGACAATCGGAGTGACAAATCCTAATCTCGAAATACGCCAACCCAACAAGTACCTTCGGAGACACCTGTAGAGAACCTTTATAATCACCTAGTTACGTTGTGATGTTTGGTAGCACACACAGTGTTCCTCCGGTAAACGGGAGTTGCATAATCTCATAGTCATAGGAACATGTATAAGTCATGAAGAAAGCAATAGCAACATACTAAACGATCGAGCGCTAAGCTAACGGAATGGGTAAAGTCAATCACATCATTCTCCTAATGATGTGATCCCGTTGATCAAATGACAACTCATGTCTATGGCTAGGAAACATAACCATCTTTGATCAACGAGCTAGTCAAGTAGAGGCATACTAGTGACACTCTGTTTGTCTATGTATTCACACATGTATCATGTTTCCGATTAATACAATTCTAGCATGAATAATAAACATTTATGATGATATAAGGAAATAAATAATAACTTTATTATTGCCTCTAGGGCATATTTCCTTCAGTCTCCCACTTGCACTAGAGTCAATAATCTAGATCACATCGCCATGTGATTAACATCAATAGTTCACATCACCATGTGATTAACACCCATAGTTCACATCGTCATGTGACCAACACCCAAAGGGTTTACTAGAGTCAATAATCTAGTTCACATTGCTATGTGATTAACACCCAAAGAGTACTAAGGTGTGATCATGTTTTGCTTGTGAGAGAAGTTTAGTCAACGGGTCTGCCACATTCAGATCCGTATGTATTTTGCAAATTTCTATGTCAACAATGCTCTGCACGGAGCTACTCTAGCTAATTGCTCCCACTTTCAATATGTATCCAGATTGAGACTTATAGTCATTTGGATTAGTATCAAAATTTGCATCGACGTAACCCTTTACGACGAACCTTTTTGTTATCTCCATAATCGAGAAACATATCCTTATTCCACTAAGGATAATTTTGACCACTGTCCAGTGATCTACTCCTAGATCACTATTGTACTCCCTTGCAAAAATCAGTGTAGGGTATACAATAGATCTGCTACACAGCATGGCCTACTTTATAGAACCTATGGCCAAGGCATAGGGAATGACTTTCATTCTCTTTTTATCTTCTGCCGTGGTCGGGCTTTGAGTCTTACTCAATTTCACACCTTGTAACACAGGCAAGAACTCTTTCTTTGACTGTTCCATTTTGAACTACTTCAAAAACTTGTCAAGGTATGTACTCATTGAAAAACTTATCAAGTGTCTTGATCTATCTCTATAGATCTTGATGCTCAATATGTAAGCAGCTTCACCGAGGTCTTTCTTTGAAAAACTCCTTTCAAACACTCCTTTATGCTTTGCAGAATAATTCTACATTATTTCCGATCAACAATATGTCATTCACATATACTTATCAGAAATGCTGTAGTGCTCCCACTCACTTTCTTGTAAATACAGGCTTCACCGCAAGTCTGTATAAAACTATATCCTTTGATCAACTTATCAAAGCGTATATTCCAACTCCGAGATGCTTGCACCAGTCCATAGATGGATCGCCGGAGCCTGCATATTTCGTTAGCACCTTTAGGATTGACAAAACCTTCTGGTTGCATCATATACAACTCTTCTTTAATAAATCCATTAAGGAATGCAGTTTTGTTTATCCATTTGCCAGATTTCATAAAATGCGGCAATTGCTAACATGATTCGGACAAACTTAAGCATAGATACGAGTGAGAAACTCTCATCGTAGTCAACACCTTGAACTTGTCGAAAAAACCTTTTGCGACAATTCTAGCTTTGTAGATAGTAACACTACTATCAGCGTCTGTCTTCCTCTTGAAGATCCATTTATTCTCAATTGCTTGCCGATCATTGGGCAAGTCAACAAAAGTCCACACTTTGTTATCATACATGGATCCCATCTCAGATTTCATGGCCTCAAGCCATTTCGCGGAATCTGGGCTCACCATCGCTTCTTCATAGTTCGTAGGTTCGTCATGGTCTAGTAGCATAACCTCCAGAACAGGATTACCGTACCACTCTGGTGCGGATCTTACTCTGGTTGACCTACAAGGTTCAGTAACAACTTGATCTGAAGTTCCATGATCATCATCATTAACTTCCTCACTAATTGGTGTAGGCGTCGCAGAAACCGGTTTCTGCGATGAACTACTTTCCAATAAGGGAGCAGGTACAATTACCTCATCAAGTTCTACTTTCCTCCCACTCACTTCTTTCGAGAGAAACTCCTTCTCCAGAAAGATTCAGAATTTAGCAACAAAAGTCTTGCCTTCGGATCTGTGATAGAAGGTGTACCCAACAGTCTCCTTTGGGTATCCTATGAAGACACATTTCTCCGATTTGGGTTTGAGCTTATCAGGTTGAAGTTTTTTCACATAAGCATCGCAGCCCCAAACTTTAAGAAACGACAACTTTGGTTTCTTGCCAAACCACAGTTCATAAGGCGTCGTCTCAACGGATTTTGATGGTGCCCTATTTAACGTGAATGCGGCCGTCTCTAAAGCATAACCCCAAAACGATAGCGGTAAATCAGTAAGAGACATCATAGATCGCACCATATCTAGTAGAGTACGATTACGACGTTCGGACACACCATTACGCTGTGGTGTTCTGGGTGGCGTGAGTTGCGAAACTATTCCGCATTGTTTCAAATGAAGACCAAACTCATAACTCAAATATTCTCCTCCACAATCAGATCGTAGAAACTTTATTTTCTTGTTACGATGATTTTCAACTTCACTCTGAAATTCTTTGAACTTCTCAAATGTTTCAGACTTATATTTCATTAAGTAGATATACCCATATCTGCTTAAATCATCTGTGAAGGTGAGAAAATAACGATATCCGCCACGAGCCTCAACATTCATCGGACCACATACATCTATATGTATGATTTCCAACAAAACTGTTGCTCTCTCCATAGTTCCGGAGAACGGCGTTTTAGTCATCTTGCCCATGAGGCACGGTTCGCAAGTACCAAGTGATTCATAATCAAGTGGTTCCAAAAGTCCATCAGTACGGAGTTTCTTCATGCGCTTTACACCGATATGACCTAAACGGCAGTGCCACAAATAAGTTGCACTATCATTATCAACTCTGCATCTTTTGGCTTCAATATTATGAATATGTGTATCACTACAATCGAGATCCAACAAACCATTTTCGTTGGTGTGTATGACCATAGAAGGTTCTATTCATGTAAACAGAACAACAATTGTCTCTAACTTAAATGAATAACCGTATTGCAATAAACATGATCAAATCATATTTATGCTCAACGCAAACACCAAATAACACTTATTTAGGTTCAACACTAATCCCGAAAGTATAGGGAGTGTGCGATGATGATCATATCAATCTTGGAACCACTTCCAACACACATCATCACTTCACCCTTAACTAGTCTCTGTTCATTCTGTAACTCCTGTTTCGAGTTACTAATTTGTAGCAACCGAATAAGTATCAAATACCCAGGGGCTACTATAAACACTAGTAAGGTACACATCAATAACATGTATATCAAATATAGCTTGTTCACTTTGCCATCCTTCTTATCCGCCAAATACTTGGGGTGGTTCCGCTTCTAGTGACCAGTCCCTTTGCAGTAGAAGCACTTAGTCTCAGGCTTAGGTCCAGACTTGGGCTTCTTCACTTGAGCAGCAACTTGCTTGCCGTTCTTCTTGAAGTTCCCCTTCTTCCCTTTGTCCCTTTACTTGAAACTAGTGGTCTTGTTAACCATCAACACTTGATGCTCTTTCTTGATTTCTACCTTCGTCGATTTCAGCATCGCAAAGAGCTCGGGAATTACGTTCGTCATCCCTTGCATACTATAGTTCATCACAAGTTCTACTAACTTGGTGATGGTGACTAGAGAATTCTGTCAATTACTATGTTATGTGGAAGATTAACTCCCACTTGATTCAAGCAATTGTAGTACCCAGACAATCTGAGCACATGCTCACTGCTTGAGCTATTCTCCTCCATCTTGTAGGCAAAGTACTGTCAGAGGTCTCATACCTCTCGACACGGGCATGAGTATGAAATACCAATTTCAACTCTTGGAACATCTTATATGCTCCGTGGCGTTCAAAACGTTTTTGAAGTCCCGGTTCTAAGCCGTAAAGCATGGTGCACTTAACTATCAAGTAGTCATCATACCGAGCTTTTGTCAAAACGTTCATAACGTCTGCATCTGCTCCTGCAATAGGTCTGTCGCCTAGCGGTGCATCAAGGACATAATTCTTCTGTGCAGCAATGAGGATAATCCTCAGATCACGGATCCAATCCGCATCATTTCTACTAACATCTTTCAACTTAGTTTTCTCTAGGAACATATCAAAAATAAAATAGGGGGCTAAACGCGAGCTATTGATCTACAACATAGACATGCTAATACTACCAGGACTAAGTTCATGATAAATTAAAGTTCAATTAATCATATTACTTAAGAACTCCCACTTAGATAGACGTCCCTCTAATCCTCTAAGTGATCACGTGATCCATATCAACTAAACCATGTCCGATCATCACGTGAGATGGAGTAGTTTCAATGGTGAACATCACTATGTTGATCATATCTACTATATGATTCACGCTCGACCTTTCGGTCTCAGTGTTCCGAGGCCATATCTGTTATATGCTAGGCTCGTCAAGTTTAACCTGAGTATTCCGCGTGTGCAACTGTTTTGCACCCGTTGTATTTGAACGTAGAGCCCATCACACCCGATCATCACGTGGTGTCTCAGCACGAAGAACTTTCGCAACCGTGCATACTCAGGGAGAACACTTATACCTTGATAATTTAGTGAGAGATCATCTTATAATGCTACCGTCAATCAAAGCAAGATAAGATGCATAAAAGATAAACATCACATGCAATCAATATAAGTGATATGATATGGCCATCATCATCTTGTGCTTGTGATCTCCATCTCCGAAGCACCGTCATGATCACCATCGTCACCGGCGCGACACCTTGATCTTCATCGTAGCATCGTTGTCGTCTCGCCAATCTTATGCTTCTACGACTATCGCTACCGCTTAGTGATAAAGTAAAGCATTACAGGGCGATTGCATTGCATACAATAAAGTGACAACCATATGGCTCCTGCCAGTTGCCGATAACTCGGTTACAAAACATGATCATCTCATACAATAAAATTTAGCATCATGTCTTGACCATATCACATCGTTGTCGTCTCGCCAATCTTATCCTTCTACTTTGTTGTTGCAAATTTTACGTGGCTGCTACGGGCTTTAGCAAGAACCGTTCTTACCTACGCATGAAAACCACAATGATAGTTTGTCAAGTTGGTGCTGTTTTAACATTCACAAGGACCAGGCGTAGCCCCACTCGGTTCAACTAAAGTTGGAGAAACTGACACCCGCCAGCCACCTGTGTTCAAAGCACGTCGGTAGAACTAGTCTCGCGTAAGCGTACGCGTAATGTCGGTCCGGGCCGCTTCATCCAACAATACCGCTGAACCAAAGTATGACATGCTGGTAAGCAGTATGACTTATATCGCCCACAACTCACTTGTGTTCTACTCGTGCATATAACATCAACGCATAAAACCTGGCTCGGATGCCACTGTTGGGGAGAGTGTTGTCCACGTACCCTTGTAGACCGAAAGCGGAAGCGTTAGCACAACGCGGTTGATGTAGTCGTACGTCTTCACGATCCGACCGATCAAGTACCGAACGCACGGCACCTCCGAGTTCAGCACACGTTCAGCCCGATGACGTCCCTCGAACTCCGATCCACCCGAGTGTTGAGGGAGAGTTTCGTCAGCACGACGGCGTGGTGACGATGATGATGTTCTACCGACGCAGGGCTTCGCCTAAGCACCGCTAAAATATTATCGAGGTGGACTATGGTGGAGGGGGCCACCGCACACGGCTAAAAGATCAAACGATCAATTGTTGTATCTCTAGGGTGCCCCCCTGCCCCCGTATATAAAGGAGCAGGGGGGAGGTGTTGGAAATATGCCCTAGAGGCAATAATAAATGGTTATTATTATATTTCTTTGTTCATGATAATAGTCTATTATTCATGCTATAATTGTATTGTCCGGAAATCGTAATACATGTGTGAATACATAGACCACAACGTGTCCCTAGTAAGCCTCTAGTTGACTAGCTCGTTGATCAACAGATAGTCATGGTTTCCTGACTATGGACATTGGATGTCATTGATAACGGGATCACATCATTAGGAGAATGATGTGATGGACAAGACCCAATCCTAAGCATAGCATAAAAGATCGTGTAGTTTCGTTTGCTAGAGCTTTTCCAATGTCAAGTATCTTTTCCTTAGACCATGAGATCGTGCAACTCCCGGATACCGTAAGAGTGCTTTGGGTGTGCCAAACGTCACAACGTAACTGGGTGACTATAAAGGTGCACTACGGGTATCTCCGAAAGTGTCTGTTAGGTTGGCACGGATCGAGACTGGGATTTGTCACTCCGTGTGACGGAGAGGTATCTCTGGGCCCACTCGGTAATGCATCATCATAATGAGCTCAATGTGACTAAGGCGTTAGTCACGGGATCATGCATTGCGATATGAGTAAAGAGACTTGCCGGTAACGAGATTGAACAAGGTATTGGGATACCGACGATCGAATCTCGGGCAAGTAACATACCGATTGACAAAGGGAATTGCATACGGATTGATTGAATCCTCGACACCGTGGTTCATCCGATGAGATCATCGTGGAACATGTGGGAGCCAACATGGGTATCCAGATCCCGCTGTTGGTTATTGACCGGAGAGGCGTCTCGGTCATGTCTGCATGTCTCCCGAACCCGTAGGGTCTACACACTTAAGGTTCGGTGACGCCAGGGTTGTAGAGATATATGTATGCGGAAACCTGAAAGTTGTTCGGAGTCCCAGATGAGATCCCGGACGTCACGAGAGGTTCTGGAATGGTCCGGAGGTGAAGAATTATATATAGGAAGTCCAGTTTCGGCCACCGGGAAAGTTTCGGGGGTTACCGGTATTGTACCGGGACCACCGGAAGGGTCCCGGGGGTCCACCGGGTGGGGCCACCTACCCCGGAGGGCCCCATGGGCTGAGAGTGGAAGGGAACCAGCCCTTAGTGGGCAGGGGCGCCCCCCTTGGGCCTCCCCCCATGCGCCTAGGGTTGGGAACCCTAGGGGGGAGCTTCCCCCTTCCTTGGGGGGCAAGGCACCCCTTCCCCCCCTTTGGCCGCCGCCCCCCCTTGGAGATCCCATATCCCTGGGCCGGCGCCCCCCCAGGGGGCCTATATAAAGGGGGGGAGGGAGGGCAGCAACACACAGCCTTGGGCGCCTCCCTCTCCCCCTGCAACACCTCTCTCTCTCTCGCAGAAGCTTGGCGAAGCCCTGCCGGAGACCCGCTACATCCACCACCACGCCGTCGTGCTGTTGGATCTCCATCAACCTCTCCTTCCCCCTTGCTGGATCAAGAAGGAGGAGACATCGCTGCACCGTACGTGTGTTGAACGCGGAGGTGCCGTCCGTTCGGCACTCGGTCATCGGTGATTTGGATCACGGCGAGTACGACTTCGTCATCCACGTTCATTGGAACGCTTCCGCTCGCGATCTACAAGGGTATGTAGATGCACTCCCTTCCCCTTGTTGCTAGTATACTCCATAGATGCATCTTGGTGAACGTAGGAAAATTTTAAAATTATGCTACGATTCCCAACAGTGGCATCATGAGCCAGGCCTATGCGTAGTTACTATGCACGAGTAGAACACAAAGCAGTTGTGGGCGTTGAGTTTGCCAATTCTTCTTGCCGCTACTAGTCGTTTCTTGTTTCGGCGGAATTGTAGGATGAAGCGGCCCGGACCGACCTTACACGTACGCTTACGTGAGACTGGTTCCACCGACTGACATGCACTAGTTGCATAAGGTGGCTAGCGGGTGTCTGTCTCTCCTACTTTAGTCGGAACGGATTCGATGAAAAGGGTCCTTATGAAGGGTAACTAGAAATTGGCAAATCAAGTTGTGGTCATACGTAGGTAAGAAAACGTTCTTGCTAGAAACCTACAAACCACGTAAAAACTTGCAACAACAATTAGAGGACGTCTAACTTGTTTTTGCAGCAAGTGCTATGTGATGTGATATGGTCAGAAGATGTGATGAATGATATATGTGATGTATGAGATTGATCATATTCTTGTAATAGGAATCACGACTTGCATATCGATGAGTATGACAACCGGTAGGAGCCATAGGAGTTGTCTTTATTATTTTGCATGACCTGCGTGTCATTGAATAACGCCATGTAATTTACTTTACTTTGTTGCTAAACGCGTTAGCCATAGAAGTAGAAGTAATCGTTGGCGTGACGACTTCATGAAGACACAATGATGGAGATCATGGTGTCATGCCGGTGACGAAGATGATCATGGTGCCCCGAAGACGGAGATCAAAGGAGCATGATGATATTGGCCATATCATGTCACTATTTGATTGCATGTGATGTTTATCATGTTTTTGCATCTTATTTGCTTAGAACGACGGTAGCAAGTAGGATGATCCCTTATAATAATTTCAAGAAAGTGTTCACCCTAACTGTGCACCATTGCGAAGGTTCGTTGTTTCGAAGCACCACGTGATGATCTGGTGTGATAGATTCTAACGTTCGAATACAACGGGTGTTGACGAGCCTAGCATGTACAGACATGGCCTCGGAACACACGCAATACACTTAGGTTGACTTGACGAGCCTAGCATGTACAGACATGGCCTCGGAACACGGAGGACCGAAAGGTCGAGCATGAGTTGTATAGAAGATATGATCAACATGGAGATGTTCACCGATTTTGACTAGTTCGTCTCACGTGATGATCGGACACGGCCTAGTTAAACTCGGATCATGTTTCACTTAGATGACGAGAGGGATGTCTATCTGAGTGGGAGTTCATTAAATAATTCGATTATATGAACTTAATTATCATGAACTTAGTCTAAAATCTTTACACTATGTCTTGTAGATCAAATGGCCAACGTTGTCCTCAATTTCAACGCGTTCCTAGAGAAAACCAAGCTGAAAGATGATGGCAGCAACTATACGGACTGGGTCCGGAACCTGAGGATCATCCTCATAGTAGCCAAGAAAGATTATGTCTTAGAAGCACCGCTAGGTGAAGCACCAATCCCAGAAAACCAAGACGTTATGAACGCTTGGCAGCAGCGTGCTGATGATTACTCCCTCGTTCAGTGCGGCATGCTTTACAGCTTAGAACCGGGTCTCCAAAAGCGTTTTGAGAAACATGGAGCATATGAGATGTTCAAGGAGCTGAAATTGGTTTTCCAAGCTCATGCCCAGGTCGAGAGATATGATGTCTCCGACAAGTTCTTCAGCTGTAAAATGGAGGAGAATAGTTCTGTTAGTGAGCACATACTCAGAATGTCTGGGTTGCATAACCACTTGTCTCAGCTGGGAGTCAATCTCCCGGATGACGCGGTCATTGACAGAATCCTCCAGTCGCTTCCACCAAGCTACAAGAGCTTTGTGATGAACTTCAATATGCAGGGGATGGAAAAGACCATTCCTGAGGTATATTTAATGCTGAAATCAGCTGAGGTAGAGATCAGAAAAGAACATCAAGTGTTGATGGTGAATAAAACCACTAAGTTCAAGAAGGGCAAGGGTAAGAAGAACTTCAAGAAGGACGGCAAGGGAGTTGCCGCGCCCGGTAAACCAGTTACTGGGAAGAAGTCAAAGAATGGACCCAAGCCCGAGACTGGGTGCTTTTATTGCAAGGGAAGTGGTCACTGGAAGCGGAACTGCCCCAAATACTTAGCGGAAAAGAAGGCCAGCAACACCAAAGGTATATGTGATATACATGTAATTGATGTGTACCTTACCAGTACTCGTAGTAGCTCCTGGGTATTTGATACCGGTGCGGTTGCTCATATTTGTAACTCAAAACAGGAACTACGGAATAAACGGAGACTGGCGAAGGACGAGGTGACGATGCGCGTCGGGAATGGTTCCAAGGTCGATGTGATCGCCGTCGGCACGCTACCTCTGCATCTACCCACGGGATTAGTTTTAAACCTCGATAATTGTTATTTAGTGCCAGCTTTGAGCATGAACATTGTATCTGGATCTCGTTTAATTCGAGATGGCTACTCATTTAAATCCGAGAATAATCGTTGTTCTATTTATTTGAGAGATATGTTTTATGGTCATGCCCCGCTGGTCAATGGTTTATTTTTGATGAATCTCGAACGTGATGTTACACATGTTCATAGTGTGAATACCAAAAGATCTAAAGTTGATAACGATAGTCCCACATACTTGTGGCACTGCCGCGTTGGTCACATTGGTGTCAAGCGCATGAAGAAGCTCCATGCAGATGGACTTTTGGAGTCCCTTGATTACGAATCATTTGACACGTGCGAACCATGCCTCATGGGTAAGATGACCAAGACTCCGTTCTCCGGAACAATGGAGCGAGCAACCAACTTATTGGAAATCATACATACCGATGTGTGCGGTCCAATGAGTGTTGAGGCTCGCGGAGGATATCGTTATGTTCTCACTCTCACTGATGATTTAAGTAGATATGGGTATGTCTACCTAATGAAACACAAGTCTGAAACCTTTGAAAAGTTCAAGGAATTTCAGAGTGAAGTTGAGAATCAACGTGACAGGAAAATAAAATTCTTACGATCAGATCGTGGTGGAGAATATTTAAGTCACGAGTTTGGTGCACACTTAAGGAAATGTGGAATAGTTTCACAACTCACGCCGCCTGGAACACCTCAGAGAAATGGTGTGTCCGAACGTCGTAATCGCACTCTATTGGATATGGTGCGATCTATGATGTCTCTTACCGATTTACCGCTCTCATTTTGGGGTTATGCTTTAGAGACTGCCGCATTCACTTTAAATAGGGCACCGTCTAAATCCGTTGAGACGACACCGTATGAATTATGGTTTGGGAAGAAACCTAAGCTGTCGTTTCTAAAAGTTTGGGGATGCGATGCTTATGTCAAGAAACTTCAACCTGAAAAGCTCGAACCCAAATCGGAAAAATGCATCTTCATAGGATACCCTAAGGAAACCATTGGGTATACCTTCTACCTCAGATCCGAAGGCAAGATCTTCGTTGCCAAGAACGGGTCCTTTCTGGAGAAGGAGTTTCTCTCGAAACAATTGAGTGGGAGGAAAGTGGAACTTGATGAGGTGATAGTCACCCCTTCCGAACCGGAAAGTAGCGCAGCGCGGGAAAATGTTCCTCTGGTGCCTACACCGACTGGGGAGGAAGTTAATGATGATGATCATGAAGCTTCAGATCAAGTTACTGAACTTCGTAGGTCCACAAGGACACGTTCCGCACCAGAGTGGTACGGCAACCCTGTCCTGGAAATCATGTTGTTAGACAACGGTGAACCTTCGAACTATGAAGAAGCGATGGCGGGCCCGGATTCCGACAAATGGCTAGAAGCCATGAAATCCGAGATAGAATCCATGTATGAAAACAAAGTATGGACTTTGACTGACTTGCCCGATGAGCGGCGAGCCATAGAAAACAAATGGATCTTTAAGAAGAAGACGGACGCGGATGGTAATGTGACCATCTACAAAGCTCGACTTGTCGCTAAGGGTTATCGACAAGTTCAAGGGGTTGACTACGATGAGACTTTCTCACCCGTAGCGAAGCTGAAGTCCGTCCGAATCATGTTAGCAATTGCCGCATACTATGATTATGAGATATGGCAGATGGACGTCAAAACGGCATTCCTTAACGGCTTCCTTAAGGAAGAGTTGTATATGATGCAGCCGGAAGGTTTTGTCGATCCTAAGAATGCTAACAAAGTATGCAAGCTCCAGCGCTCAATCTATGGGCTGGTGCAAGCATCTCGGAGTTGGAACATTCGCTTTGATGAGATGATCAAAGCGTTTGGGTTTACACAGACTTATGGAGAAGCCTGTGTTTACAAGAAAGTGAGTGGGAGCTCTGTAGCATTTCTCATATTATATGTGGATGACATATTATTGATGGGAAATGATATAGAATTCTTGGAAAGTATAAAGGCCTATTTGAATAAGTGTTTTTCAATGAAGGACCTTGGAGAAGCTGCTTATATATTAGGCATCAAGATCTATAGAGATAGATCAAGACGCCTCATTGGTCTTTCACAGAGTACATACCTTGACAAGATATTGAAGAAGTTCAGTATGGATCAGTCCAAGAAGGGGTTCTTGCCTGTATTGCAAGGTGTGCAATTGAGCATGGCTCAATGCCCGACCACGGCAGAAGATATAGAAAAGATGAGTGTCATCCCCTATGCCTCGGCCATAGGGTCTATTATGTATGACATGCTGTGTACCAGACCTGATGTAAACCTTGCCGTAAGTTTGGTAGGAAGGTACCAAAGTAATCCCGGCATGGAACACTGGACAGCGGTCAAGAATATCCTGAAGTACCTGAAGAGGACTAAGGATATGTTTCTCGTTTATGGAGGTGACGAAGAGCTCGTCGTAAAGGGTTACGTCGACGCTAGCTTCGACACAGATCTGGATGACTCGAAGTCACAAACCGGATACGTGTATATTTTGAATGGATGAGCAGTAAGCTGGTGCAGTTGCAAGCAAAGCGTCGTGGCGGGATCTACATGTGAAGCGGAGTACATGGCAGCCTCAGAGGCAGCACAGGAAGCAGTCTGGATGAAGGAGTTCATTACCGACCTAGGGGTGATTCCCAATGCGTCGGGCCCGATGACTCTCTTCTGTGACAACACTGGAGCTATTGCCCTTGCGAAGGAGCCCAGATTTCACAGGAAGACCAGGCATATCAAGCGTCGCTTCAACTCCATTCGTGAAAGTGTTCAAAATGGAGACATAGATATTTGTAAAGTACATACAGACCTGAATGTAGCAGATCCGTTGACTAAACCTCTCCCTAGGGCAAAACATGATCAACACCAGGACGCAATGGGTGTTTGATTCATCACAATGTAACTAGATTATTGACTCTAGTGCAAGTGGGAGACTGTTGGAAATATGCCCTAGAGGCAATAATAAATGGTTATTATTATATTTCTTTGTTCATGATAATAGTCTATTATTCATGCTATAATTGTATTGTCCGGAAATCGTAATACATGTGTGAATACATAGACCACAACGTGTCCCTAGTAAGCCTCTAGTTGACTAGCTCGTTGATCAACAGATAGTCATGGTTTCCTGACTATGGACATTGGATGTCATTGATAACGGGATCACATCATTAGGAGAATGATGTGATGGACAAGACCCAATCCTAAGCATAGCATAAAAGATCGTGTAGTTTCGTTTGCTAGAGCTTTTCCAATGTCAAGTATCTTTTCCTTAGACCATGAGATCGTGCAACTCCCGGATACCGTAAGAGTGCTTTGGGTGTGCCAAACGTCACAACGTAACTGGGTGACTATAAAGGTGCACTACGGGTATCTCCGAAAGTGTCTGTTGGGTTGGCACGGATCGAGACTGGGATTTGTCACTCCGTGTGACGGAGAGGTATCTCTGGGCCCACTCGGTAATGCATCATCATAATGAGCTCAATGTGACTAAGGCGTTAGTCACGGGATCATGCATTGCGGTACGAGTAAAGAGACTTGCCGGTAACGAGATTGAACAAGGTATTGGGATACCGACGATCGAATCTCGGGCAAGTAACATACTGATTGACAAAGGGAATTGCATACGGATTGATTGAATCCTCGACACCGTGGTTCATCCGATGAGATCATCATGGAACATGTGGGAGCCAACATGGGTATCCAGATCCCGCTGTTGGTTATTGACCGGAGAGGCGTCTCGGTCATGTCTGCATGTCTCCCGAACCCGTAGGGTCTACACACTTAAGGTTCGGTGACGCTAGGGTTGTAGAGATATATGTATGCGGAAACCCGAAAGTTGTTCGGAGTCCCGGATGAGATCCCGGACGTCACGAGAGGTTCCGGAATGGTCTGGAGGTGAAGAATTATATATAGGAAGTCCAGTTTTGGCCACTGGGAAAGTTCGGGGGTTACCGGTATTGTACCGGGACCACCGGAAGGGTCCCGGGGGTCCACCGGGTGGGGCCACCTACCCCGGAGGGCCCCGTGGGCTGAAAGTGGAAGGGAACCAGCCCTTAGTGGGCTGGGGCGCCCCCTTGGGCCTCCCCCCATGCGCCTAGGGTTGGGAACCCTAGGTTGGGGGGGGGAGCTTCCCCCTTGCCTTGGGGGGCAAGGCACCCCTTCCCCCCCTTTGGCCGCCGCCCCCCCTTGGAGATCCCATCTCCCTGGGCCGGCGCCCCCCCAGGGGGCCTATATAAAGGGGGGGAGGGAGGGCAGCAACACACAGCCTTGGGCGCCTCCCTCTCCCCCTGCAACACCTCTCTCTCTCTCTCGCAGAAGCTTGGCGAAGCCCTGCCGGAGACCCGCTACATCCACCACCACGCCGTCGTGCTGTTGGATCTCCATCAACCTCTCCTTCGCCCTTGCTGGATCAAGAAGGAGGAGACGTCGCTGCACCGTACGTGTATTGAACGCGGAGGTGCCGTCCGTTCGGCACTCGGTCATCGGTGATTTGGATCACGGCGAGTACGACTCCGTCATCCACGTTCATTGGAACGCTTCCGCTCGCGATCTACAAGGGTATGTAGATGCACTCCCTTCCCCTCGTTGCTAGTATACTCCATAGATGCATCTTGGTGAACGTAGGAAAATTTTAAAATTATGCTACGATTCCCAACAGGAGGTGCGGCCGGCCAGGAGGGGCACGCCAGGTGGAGTCCTACTCCCACAGGGAGTAGGACTCCCTCCTTTTTCCTAGTTGGATTAGGAGTGGAGGGGAAAAGAGGAGGGAGAGAGGAAGGAAAGGGGGGGCGCCGCCCCCCTCTCCTTGTCCTATTAGGACTAGGGGGGAGGGGCGCGCGGCTCTGCCCTGGCCGCCTCTCCTCTTCTCCACAAAGGCCCACTATGGCCCATTAAGCCCCCGGGGGGTTCCGGTAACCCCTCGGTACTCCGGTAAAATCCCGATTTCACCTGGAACACTTCCGATATCCAAATATAGGCTTCCAATATATCAATCTTCATGTCTCGACCATTTCGAGACTCCTCGTCATGTCCGTGATCACATCCGGGACTCCGAACAACCTTCGGTACATCAAAACATATAAACTCATAATATAACTGTCATCGAAACGTTAAGCGTGCGGACCCTACGGGTTCGAGAACTATGTAGACATGACCGAGACACGTCTCCAGTCAATAACCAATAGCGGAACCTGGATGCTCATATTGGCTCCCACATATTCTACGAAGATCTTTATCGGTCAGACCGCATAACAACATACGTTGTTCCCTTTGTCATCGGTATGTTACTTGCCCGAGATTCGATCGTCGGTATCTCAATACCTAGTTCAATCTCGTTACCGGCAAGTCTCTTTACTCGTTCCGTAATACATCATCCCACAACTAACTAATTAGTTGCAATGCTTGCAAGGCTTAAGTGATGTGCATTACCGAGAGGGCCCAGAGATACCTCTCCGACAATCGAAGTGACAAATCCTAATCTCGAAATACGCCAACCCAACAAGTACCTTCGGAGACACCTGTAGAGAACCTTTATAATCACCTAGTTACGTTGTGATGTTTGGTAGCACACACAGTGTTCCTCCGGTAAACGGGAGTTGCATAATCTCATAGTCATAGGAACGTGTATAAGTCATGAAGAAAGCAATAACAACATACTAAACGATTGAGTGCTAAGCTAACGGAATGGGTCAAGTCAATCACATCATTCTCCTAATGATGTGATCCCGTCGATGAAATGACAACTCATGTCTATGGCTAGGAAACATAACCATCTTTGATCAACGAGCTAGTCAAGTAGAGGCATACTAGTGGCACTCTGTTTGTCTATGTATTCACACATGTATCATGTTTCTGGTTAATACAATTCTAGCATGAATAATAAACATTTATCATGATATAAGGAAATAAATAATAACTTTATTATTGCCTCTAGGGCATATTTCCTTCAGATGGTAATGTTACTGTCTACAAAGCTCGACTTGTCGCGAAAGGTTTTCGACAAGTTCATGGAGTTGACTGCGATGAGAACTTCTCACCCGTAGCGATGCTTAAGTATGTCCGAATCATGTTAGCAATTGCCGCATTTTATGATTAGGAAATCTGGCAAATGGATGTCAAAACTGCATTCCTTAATGGATTTCTTAAAGAAGAGTTGTATATGATGCAACCACAAGGTTTTGTCGATCTAAAGGTGCTGGCAAAGTGCGCAAGCTCCAGCGATCCATTTGTGGACTAGTGCAAGCCTCTCGGAGTTGGAATATACGTTTTGATGAAGTGATCAAAGCATATGGTTTTATATAGACTTTTGGAGAAGCCTGTATTTACAAGAAAGTGAGTGGGAGCTCTATAGCATTTCTAATATTATATGTGGATGGCATATTGTTGATTGGAAATGATATAGAATTTCTGGATAGCATAAAAGGATACTTGAATAAGAGTTTTTCATTGAAAGACCTCAATGACTGCTTATATATTGGGCATTAAGATCTATATAGATAGATCAAGATGCTTAATTGGACTTTCACAAAACACGTACCTTGATAAGTTTTTGAAGAAGTTCTTGCCTGTGTTACAAGGTGTGAAGTTGAGTCAGACTCAATGCCTGACCACTGCAGAAGATAGAGAGAAAATGAAAGTCATTCCCTATGCTTCAGCCATAGGTTCTATCATGTATGCTATGCTATGTACCAGACCTGATGTGTGCCTTGCTATAAGTATAGCAGGGAGGTACCAAAGTAATCCAGGAGTGGATCACTGGACAACGGTCAAGAACATCCTGAAGTACCTGAAAAGGACTAAGGATATGTTTCTCATTTATGGAGGTGACAAAGAGCTCGTCATAAATGGTTATGTCGATGCTAGCTTTAACACTGATCCGGATGACTCTAAGTCACAAACCGGATACGTATTTATGTTGAATGGTGGAGCTGTCAGTTGCTGCAGTTCCAAGCAAAGCGTCGTGGCAGGATCTACGTGTGAAGCAAAGTACATAGCTGCTTCGGAAGCATCGAATGAAGGAGTTCATATCCGATCCAGGTGTAATACCTAGTGCATCGAGTCCAATGAAAATCTTTTGTGACAATACTGGAGCAATAGCCTTGGCGAAGGGATACACATTTCACAAAAGAACCAAACACATCAAGAGATGCTTCAACTCCATCTGTGATCAAGTCAAGGAGGGAGACATAGAGATTTGCAAAATACACACGGATCTGAATGTGGCAAACCCATTGACTAAGCCTCTTCCACGAGCAAAACATGATCAACACCAAGACTCCATGGGTGTAAGAATCATTACAGTCTAATCTAGATTATTGACTCTAGTGCAACTGGGAGACTGAAGGAAATATGCCTTGGAGGCAATAATAAAGTTGTTATTTATATTTCCTTATATCATGATAAATATCTATTATTCATGCTAGAATTGTATTAACTGGAAACTTGATACATGTGTGGATATATAGACAAAACAGTGTCCCTAGTAAGCCTCTACTAGACTAGCTCGTCAATCAAAGATGGTTGAGTTTCCTAACCATAGACATGTGTTGTCATTTGATGAACTGGATCACATCATTAGGAGAATGATGTGATGGACAAGACCCATCCGTTAGCTTAGCATAATGATCGTTAAGTTTTATTGCCATTGCTTTCTTCATGACTTATACATGTTCCTTTGACTATGAGATTATGCAACTCCCAAATACCAGAGGAATACCTTGTGTGCTATCAAACGTCACAATGTAAATGGGTGATTATAAAGATGCTCTACAGGTATCTCCGAAGGTGTTTTGTTGGGTTGGCATAGATCAAGATTAGGATTTGTCACTCCAAATATCGGAGAGGTATCTCTGGTCCCTCTCGGTAATGCACATCATAATAAGCCTTGCAAGCAATATGACTAATGAGTTAGTTACGGGATGATGCGTTATGGAACGATTAAAGAGACTTGCCGGTAACAAGATTGAACTAGGTATGAGGATACCGACGATCGAATCTCGGGCAAGTAACATACCGATGACAAAGGGACTAACGTATGTAGTCATAATGGTTCGACCGATAAAGATCTTCATAGAATATGTGGGAGCCAATACGAGCATCCAGGTTCCGCTATTGGTTATTGACCGCAGAGGTGTCTCGGTCATGTCTACATAGTTCTCGAACCCGTAGGGTCCGCGCGCTTAACGATCGATGATGATTTGTTTTATGAGTTATGTGTTTTGGTGACTGAAGTTTGTTCAGAATCCCGGATGAGATCACGGACACGACGAGGAGTCTCGAAATGGTCGAGAGGTAAAGATTGATATATTGGACGATAGTATTCGGACATCGAAATGGTTTCGGAGCGTTTCGGATATTTATCGGAGTACCGGGAGGTTACCGGAACCCCCGGGGAAAGTAATGGGCCAACATGGGCCATAGGGGAGAGAGAGGGCAGCCCACAAGGGGTGGCGCGGCCCCCCCCCATGGGCAGTCCGAATTGGACAAGGGGAGGGGGCGCGGCCCCCTTTTCCTTCTCCCTCTCCCTCTCCTTTCCCCTTTCCCCCTCGGAAAGAAGGAAGGGGGGCCGACTAGGACTAGGAGTCCAAGTCAGTCTCCCCCCACCACTTGGTGTGCCCCCTAGGGCCGGCCTCCTCCCTCTCCTCCTTTATATACGGGAGCAGGGGGCACCCCAAAGCACATCAATTGTTTCTTAGCCGTGTGCGGTGCCCCCTCCACCGTTTACTCCTCCGGTCATATTGTCGTAGTGCTTAGGCGAAGCCTTGCGCGGATCACTTCACCATCACCGTCACCACGCCGTCGTGCTGACGAAACTCTCCCTCGACACTTTGCTGGATCAAGAGTTCGAGGGACGTCATCGAGATGAACGTGTGCTGAACTCGGAGGTGCCGTACGTTCGGTACTTGATCGGTTAGACCGCGAAGACGTTCGACTACATCAACCGCATTAAACTAACGCTTCCGCTTTCGGTCTACGAGGGTACGTGGACACACTCTCCCCCTCTCATTGTTATGCATCTCCTAGATAGATCTTGCGTTATCGTAGGATTTTTTTTGAAATTGCATGCTACGTTCCCCAACAATCACATCACAACATGCCCTGCAAAAACATGTTAGACGTTCTCTACTTTGTTGTTTGCAAGTTTTACATGGCTGCTACGGGCTTCTAGTAAGAACCGTTCTTACCTATGCATCAAAACCACAACGATGTTTCGTCAAGTTTGCTGTTTTAGCCTTCAACAAGGACCGGCCGTAGTCAAATTCGATTCAACTAAAGTTGGAGAAACAGACACCCGCCAGCCACCTTTATGCAAAACAAGTTGCATGTCTGTCGGTGGAACCGGTCTCATGAATGCGGTCATGTAAGGTTGGTCCGAGCCGCTTCATCCAACAATACCACCGAATCAAAATAAGACGTTGGTGGTAAGCAGTATGACTATCATCGCCCACAACTCTTTGTGTTCTACTTGTGAATATCATCTATGCATAGACCTGGCTCGGATGCCACTGTTGGGGAACGTAGCATGCAATTTCAAAAAATTTCCTAAGATCACGCAAGATCTATCTAGGAGATGCATAGCAACGAGAGGGGGAGAGTGTGTCCACGTACCCTCGTAGACCGAAAGCAGAAGCGTTAGCTTAACATGGTTGATGTAGTCGAACATCTTCTCGATTCAACCGATCAAGCACCGAACGTAGGACACCTCCAAGTTCTGGACACGCTCAGCTCGATGACGTCCCTCGAACTCTTGATCCAGCAAAGTGTCGAGGGGGAGTTTCATCAGCACGACGGCGTGGTGACGGTGATGGTGAAGTGATCCGCGCAGGGCTTCGCCTAAGCACTACGACAATATGTTCGGATAGTAAATGGTGGAGGGGGGCACTGCACACGGCTAAGAAACAATTGATGTTCTTTTGGGTGCCCCCTGCCCTCGTATATAAAGGAGGAGAGGGGAGGAGGCCGGTGTTGGGGAACGTATTATTTCAAAAAAAATCCTACGATCACGCAAGATCTATCTAAGAGAAGCATAGCAACGAGCGGAGAGAGTGTGTCCATGTACCCTCGTAGACCGAAAGCAGAAGCGTTTAGTAACATGGTTGATGTAGTCGAACGTCTTCGTGATCCAACCGATCCAAGCACCGAACGTACGGCACCTCCGCGTCCAGCACACGTTCAGCTCGATGATGTCCCTCGAGCTCTTGATCCAGTTGAGGACGAGGGAGACTTTCGTCAGCACGATGGCGTGGCAACGGTGATGATGAAGTTACCGGCGTAGGGCTTCGCCTAAGCACTACGACAATATGACCGAGGTGTGTAACAGTGGAGGGGGGCACCGCACACGGCTAAGAGAAACTTTCGTTTGCCTTTGGGGTGCCCCCTCCCACGTATATAAAGGAGGGGGGAAGAGGAGGCCGGCCCTAGAGGGGGCGCGCCAAAGGGGGGAGTCCTACTTGGACTCCTGGTCCAAGTAGGATTCGCCCCCCCTTTCCTATTCCAACTAGGAGAAGGAGGGAAGGGAGAAGAGGGGAGAAGGAAAGGGGGGGCGCCCCCCCAACCCTAGTCCAATTCGGTTTGGGCTTGGGGCGCGCGCCTCCACCTGGCCACTTCCTCCTCTCTCCACTAGGGCCCATGAAGGCCCATTAATTCCCCGGGGGGTTCCGGTAACCTCCCGGTACTCCAGAAAAATGCCCGAACATCCCGGAAACATTCCGATGTCCAAATGCAACCTTCCAATATATCAATCTATATGTCTCGACCATTTCGAGACTCCTCGTCATGTCCGTGATCTCACCCGGGTCTGAACAAACTTCGGTTCATCAAATCACATAACTCATAATACAAATCGTCATCAAACGTTAAGCGTGCGGACCCTACGGGTTCGAGAACTATGTAGACATGATTGAGACACATCTCTGGTCAATAGCCAATAGCGGAACCTGGATGCTCATATTGGCTCCTACATATTCTACGAAGATCTTTATCGGTCAAACTACATAACAACATACGTTGTTCCCTTTGTCATCGGCATGTTACTTGCCCGAGATTCGATCGTCGGTATCATCATACCTAGTTCAATCTCGTTGCCGGCAAGTCTCTTTACTCGTTCCGTAATGCATCATCCCTCAACTAACTCATTAGTCACATTGCTTGCAAGGCTTATAGTGATGAGCATTACCGAGAGGGCCCAGAGATACCTCTCTCATACACGGAGTGACAAATCCTAATCTTGATCTATGCCAACCAAACAAACACCTTCGGAGACACCTGTAGAGCATCTTTATAATCACCCAGTTACGTTGTGACGTTTGATAGCACACAAGGTGTTCTTCTGGTATTCGGGAGTTTCATAATCTCATAGTCAGAGGAACAATGTATAAGTCATGAAGAAAGCAATAGCAATAAAACTAAACGATCATTATGCCAAGCTAACGGATGGGTCTTGTCCATCACATCATTCTCTAATGATGTGATCCCGTTCATCAAATGACAACACATGTCTATGGCTAGGAAACTTAACCATCTTTGATTCAACGAGCTAGTCAAGTAGAGGCATACTAGGGTCTCTGTTTGTCTATGTATTCACACATGTACTAAGTTTCCAGTTAATACAATTCTAGCATGAAGAATAAACATTTATCATGATATAAGGAAATATAAATAACAACTTTATTGCCTCTAGGGCATATTTCCTTCAGCCGGCCCTAGGGGGTGCGCCAAGTGGGGGGAAACCCACTAGGACTCCTAGTCCTAGTCGCCCCCTTCCTTCTTTCGGAGGGGGAAAGGGGAAAGGAGAGGGAGAGGGAGAAGGAAAGGGTGGCCGTGCCCCCTCCCCTTGTCCAATTTGGACTCCCCATGGGGGGGCGCCACCCCCTTGCGGGCTGCCCCCTCTCTCTCCTATGTCCCATGTGGCCCATTACTTTCCCTGGGGGGTTCCGGTAACCTCCCGGTACTCCGATAAATATCCAAAACACTCCGAAACCATTCCGGTATTCGAATACTATCGTCCAATATATCAATCTTTACCTCTCGACCATTTCGGGACTCCTCGTCATGTCTGTGATCTCATCCGGGACTTCGAACAATCTTCGGTCACCAAAACACATAACTCATAATACAAATCGCCATCGAACGTTAAGCGTGCGGACCATACGGGTTCGAGAACTATGTAGACATGACCGAGAATCCTCTCCGGTCAATAACCTACAGCGGAACCTGGATGCTCATATTGGCTCCCACATATTCTACGATGATCTTTATCGATCGAACCGCTATGACAACATACGTTATTCCCTTTGTCATCGGAATGGTACTTGCCCGAGATTTGATCGTCGGTACCTTCATACCTAGTTCAATCTCGTTACCGACAAGTCTCTTTACTCGTTCTGTAATGCATCATCCCGCAACTAACTCATTAGTCACATTGCTTGCATGGCTTATCATGATGTGCATTACCGAGAGGGCCCAGAGATACCTCTCCGATACTCGGAGTGACAAATCCTAATCTCGATCTGTGCCAACCCAACAAAACACCTTCGGAGATACTCGTAGAGCATCTTTATAATCACCCAGTTACGTTGTGACGTTTGATAGCACACAAGGTATTCCTCCGGTATCCGGGAGTTGCATAATCTCATAGTCAAAGGAATATGTATAAATCATGAAGAAAGCAGCAGCAATAAAACTTAACGATCATTATGCTAAGCTAACGGATGGGTCTTGTCCATCACAGCATTCTCCTAATGATGTGATCCCGTTCATCAAATGACAACAAATGTCTATGGTTAGGAAACTTAACCATCTTTGATTAACGAGCTAGTCAAGTAGAGGCTTACTAGGGACATTGTTTTGTCTATGTATCCACACAAGTATCAAGTTTCCGGTTAATTCAGTTCTAGCATGAATAATAGATATTTATCATGATATAAGGAAATATAAATAACAACTTTATTATTGCCTCTAGGGCATATTTCCTTCACATAGCACCTGGCCTGTGACTCTATGTATCTATAACCTTCCTCCTTGGTTGTGCATGAAGCGAAAGTACATTATGATGCCAGTGCTCATCCAAGGCCCCAAGCAACCCAGCAACGACAGGGATGTGTACCTAAGTCCATTATTTGAAGAACTTTTACAGTTGTGGAACAAAAAAGGTGTACGTGTGTGGGATGAGCACAAACAGCAGGAACCTACGAGCGTTGCTATTTGTAACCATCAATGATTGGCCTTCTCTTAGTAACCTTTCGGGATAGACAAACAAGGGATACCACGCATGCACGCACTGTTTAGATGATAACGACAGTATATATTTGGATAAATGTAAGAAAAATGTGTACCTGGGACATCGTCGATTTCTTCCGATCAAGCATCTCTTAAGAAAGAAAGGCAAGCATTTCAAAGGTGAGACAGCTCACCGGAAGAAGCCTCGCCACCGCACTGGTGATGATATACTTGATATGGTGAAGGATTTAAAGTAATATTTGGAAAGGGTCCTGTCGGACGATCTGTTCCGAATGACGCTCACGGACGTGCACCCATGTGGAAGAAGATATCTATATTTTCGGACCTACCCTATTGGAAAGAACTACAGGTCCGCTCTGCAATCGACGTGATGCACGTGATGAAGAACCTTTGCGTGGACCTGCTAGGCTTCTTGGGCGTGTATGGGAAGACAAAAGATACACCGGAGGCACAGGAAGACCAGCAATGTATGCACGAAAAAGATAACATGCATCCAAAGCAGTACCAGGGTCATGCCAGCTACACTCTTACCAAAGAAGAGAAGGAAATCTTCTTTGAATGCCTGCTCAGTATGAAGGTCCCGTCTGGCTTCTTATCAAATATAAAGGTAATAATAAATATGTGAGAGAAAAAGTTTCAGAACCTAAAGTCTCATGACTACCACGTGATTATGATGCAACTGCTTTCGGTTGCATTGAGGGGGCTTCAACCGAAAAACGTTCGATTAGCCATTGTGAAGCTATGTGCATTCCTCAATGCAATCTTTTAGAAGGTAATTGATCCAGAAATCCTACCAAGGTTACAGAATGATTTGGTGCAATGTCTTGTCAGTTTTGAGTTGGTGTTCCCACCATCCTTCTTCAATATCATGACGCACGTCCTAGTTCACCTAGTCGACGAGATTGCCATTCTGGGTCATGTATTTCTACACAATATTTTCCCTTTGAGAGGTTCATGGGAGTCTTAAAGAAATATTTTCATAACCGTGCTAAGCCAGAAGGAAGCATCTCCAAGGGCCATGAAACAGAGGAGGCCATTGAGTTTTGTATTGACTATATTCCTCACCTTAAGTCGATTGGTGTTTCTGGATCGCGGCATGAGGGCGGACTAGGTGGAAAAGGCACGCTAGGAAAGGACCAAGTAATATGTATGGACAGACATTCTTGAGCGCAAACACACTACACAGTTCTACAAAATTCGGCCTTGATGGCTTCGTATATCGAGGAACACAAGAATATTCTATGCTCCAAACACCCGGAGCGACTATATTACAGGTGAACACATGGGGACTTTCGACAATTGGTTGCAGACACGTCTCATGAATGACGACACTGTTGCAGATGAGCTGTACTTGCTAGCCAAGTTACCATCTTCGACTATATTGACTTTCAAAGGGTACGAGATAAATGGAAATACATTTTACACGATCGCCCAAGATAAAAAGAGCACCGACCAAAACGGTGGTGTCCGCTTTGATGCAGCAAACACCAATAAGCCAAAGGACATATATTATGGTTACACAGAGGAGATATGAGAACTTGACTATGGATGTGAATTGAAGGTCCCTTTGTTTCGGCGCAAATGGGTCAACCTGACAGGAGGCGGGGTAAAGGAAGACCCGCGGTACTGAATGACAACAGTGGATCTCAACAATCTTGGGTACGCAGACGAACCATTCGTCCTAGCCAATGATGTGGCGCACGTTTTCTTTGTGAAGGACATGTCTACCAAGCCGAGAAAAAGAAAAGATAAGGAAGCGAATGCATCATATGATGAGCCAAAGCGCCACATAGTTCTTCAAGGAAAAGAAACATTGTGGGAGTGGAGGACAAGACAGACATGTCAGAAGATTATGGAAAGTTTTATGAAATTGTTCCCTTCACAGTGAATATTGACCCGAGCATCCTGTTAAATGATGAAGATTGTCCATGGTTACGGCGCAAAGGGACACACGCGAAGAAAAAGTTTTATACCCAACGATCCCACTCTGGGATGTGACCGGTTTCACCGTCATCACTTTCTTCTCTAGTGAGTTTCCGGACTTATATATCTGGAAAGTCCCACTTCGGACAAACAGGAGGGAATCTTTGTAATAGTTAGGGTACTTATGTGTTTTGGCATTTGAAACGCAAAGAAATATTATGTCCAAACAAAATATTTCATGCATTATGTAGGACTTCATTTGCTATTTTTTTGAGCTAAATGACCCTGAAATTGAAAAGCACTACAAATGAACTCTCAAAAAGGTTGAAAGTTGGCATGGTATCATCATTTCACCCACATAGCATGTGCTAAAAAGTTGAGAGGGTTACGGCAAAAACTGGATGCACTTCGTGTACAAACTGGACAATCTCTTTCGAAGTATTAGGGTTTCGGACGAAAACTCATCTGTTACAAAGGCATTTCATTTTTTTAAACTTATTTCAACTCCAGACTTTTTGTGCATTCAACATGCACCATTCAAAGCCACATCATCAATTTTCAACCCTTTCTGACTTCATTGCTATTTTTCATGCATTTACTGATTTTTTTTTGAGTTAAATGACCCTGAAATTGAAAAGCACTACAAATGAACTCTGAAAAGGTTGAAAGTTGGCATGGCATCATCATTTCATCCACATAGCATGTGCTAAAACGTTGAGAGGGTTACGACAAAAACTGATGCACTTCGTGTACAAACTGGACAATCTCTTTGGAAGTATCAGGGTTTCGGACTAAAACTCGTCTGTTACAAAGGCATTTCATTTTTAAACTTATTTCAGCTCCAGACTTTTTGCACGTTCAACATCCACCGTTCAAAGCCACATCGTCAATTTTTAACCCTTTCTGACTTCATTCACTATTTTTCATGCATTGAATTATTTTTTTGAGCTATAAAACTAAAAGAGCTAAACAATTGTTTTTGATTAAAACACCCATTTAAAATAACCTATAAATTACCAAATTGAATATAATGATAAAACACACTAATATTAAACAGTAGAAAAAAGAATCACTCAAAAATATATATTTAAAGTAAAGTTATTCACAAACTAGTGATTCACATAAATTTCAAATAATTTAAATTTAAACTATTCAAATTTGAAAACTATTGGCACTAACAGAAAGTTTATATTTTTTGTGACCTAAGGCAAAATGATTCACTCAGAAACTCTAAATATTTGGCTGTAAGTAGAAACAAAAGAAAATAAATAAAGCAAAAAACAAAAAAAATGGAAAACAAATGCCCGCCTACTGGGCCGCCACGGTGCATACGACTAGAAACCCAACTACTAGTTGGGCCAGGATGCAGGCCCGCAAGGCAAGTAGGCCCCACATGGCAGGACAGGTTCGTTAGGCCCACACATGCCTGCTTTAGAGAGGAGCTCGACAGGGAAGCCGCAGCTGGGCTTATAAACCGCTGTGAGCTCCTCTCAACTAGCAAGGTGGGACTAAACTGGGACTAAAGGGCCATCTGTAATCTTATCTCTAGCACTAGTGCGCCAACATCTAATATTCCGAGCGGGGGAGAGCGGCGCTGTGAGGAGGAGGAAAGTGTCCCGAGAAGTGACACCGATCGAGTAAATATAAGCAACAACCGACGCAAGGAGTAAAAAACTTGAGGTGTGAAAGAGGATAAGGGACGGGAGGGGTTGAGAAAGCGACCATGTTTTTAAGAGGTAATAACAGCACTGGTGCTTAAACTTGCCATGGATGTTCACTTTGGTGCCTAAACTTGAAAAATACATCGAACAGGTTCTAAAACTTGGCAGTATGGTTCAAATACGGTTCATATCACGTACATATACATATGTTCTGCTGAATAGACATGTCAGCATGGCAGGGGGTCCACCTGATGTGTTGGGTAAGACAGACTTGCGGTGCGTACGTCTATGTGACCGTCTAGTCCCACCTGATGGTGCAGACCAAAAATAAACAAAAAACAAGGTGCGCTCATATCAAGGTGCGCTCATATGAAAAATACATCGAACAGGTTCTAAAACTTGGCAGTATGGTTCAAATACGGTTCATATCACGTACATATACATATGTTCTGCTGAATAGACATGTCAGCATGGCAGGGGGTCCACCTGATGTGTTGGGTAAGACAGACTTGCGGTGCGTACGTCTATGTGACCGTCTAGTCCCACCTGATGGTGCAGACCAAAAATAAACAAAAAACAAGGTGCGCTCAGGACTCGAACCGGAGACCTTGAGCAGGACAAGACTTATGCTAACCACGTTGTCCAGGAAAATTGCTGTCCTCTTCGCATCAATACACTTATTTTGAGGGGTTTGCATCAATAACACTTTATCAACACTAATACACCCGTGCAGTTAAATGGCTGCACTCTGTGCGGCCCATTTTTCTCATGTTAGTTGTTTTTCCCTTTTTAGAAATTATAAAAAATGTAAACTACAATAACAATAATAAATAAAATGTTAGTTTTAAATATTCACAAAATTTAATATTACTTCAGAATTATTATAATGTTTGAATATTTTTTCAGCATTCACATATTAATAAAATAATTTTAATATTTTCAAAATGTTAAATTAATTTGAACAATCTTCATATTTTCCAATAATATTTACGTGGTCCTGCTTTAGAATGTTAGGATTTTTTACGTGGCCCTTCCACATAAGAGTTTTTAAAAAAAATAGGAAATATTTAAATTAATTTATTAGTACTAAAAATAAATTACGAATGTTCTTGTCCTATAAATAATGTGCAGACAAAAATAGCTTACTTCTAAAAATGTTAATGTAATTTTCACAAATATTTACGTGCATTTTAATTATAAAATGTATGTATAATTTAAAAGTGTTCATTTGAGGATCTATGACCCAGGAGCACACTAGTACATTAATTTTTTCTATCAATATTTTAAATTTATTTTTATTTGAAAATATATCTTTTGACAAACACATAAAATTATTAAAATATGTGAACACGTTTTAAAAGTAGAAATACATGTCCTAAAAGCATGAACATTTTTTATAGTACTTGAATATTTATGTAATTTCTAATAAAGAAAAAATAACACGTGGAAAATGGGCCTGAGAGCAGCATTTAAGTTCACCAGCTCATGCGGGTTGATAAAGCCTAGCGATGAATAAAGAGAACAATCCTTAGGCTGAGTGAAGTGGTTAGCGTAGCCTTTTTACTGCGCGTGGTTTCAAGATCAAATCCTAATTGCACGTTATTTTTGTTTATTTATTATTGTGTGCACTGACGGGTGAGACCCGGTGGTCATTGAGACGTACACTTGCAACTTACTCTGTCCCAGCACTGCAGGTGGGGCCCCCTGTCACACTGGCATGTCTAGTCAACAAATGCATATGTATCTGTACGTGATTTGAAGCGTATTTAAACCATACAACCAAGTTTTTGAACCAATTCGGTGTATTTTTTAAGTTCAGACAACAAAATGAACATTCATGACAAGTTTAAGCACCACTTGTGTTATTACCTCTTTTTTTAATGGCCTTATTTCGAGAATCAACTAACCGACAAATCAGCAGCCCAAGTGATTTGTTGCCTCGCTGTCGTGTCTAGGAATACAACAAAAAGCTCGACATTTCTCTTGCAATTCGAAATGGTGAACTGAGGTAGAGTAGACTGTTATTTTTGTTTATTTACTACTGTGTGCACTGACAGGTGGGACCCGGTGGTCATTCAGACGTACACTTCCAACTTACTCTGTCCCAGCACTGCAGGTGGGCTCCCCTGTCACACTGGCATGTCTAGTCAACAAATGCATATGTATCTGTACGTGATTTGAAGCGTATTTAAACCATACAACCAAGTTTTTGAACCAATTCGATGTATTTTTTAAGTTCAGGCAATAAAGTGAACATTCATGGCAAGTTTAAGCACCACTTGTGTTATTACCTCTTTTTTTAATGGCCTTATTTCGATAATCAACTAACCGACAAATCAGCAGCCCAAGTGATTTGTTGCCTCGTTGTCGTGTCTAGGAATACAACAAAAAGTGTCGGATGTGGGGTTCCGGCAAACCCTTAAGGTTCGAACACTGGGGTGCGCGCGAAGTCTCTCCCTCCTACCGATCTACGCTCTAGCTCGCTAAGATCTTGCGGACGAACTCGGCGAACTCGCAACACAGAAAGAGACGAGGTTTATACTGGTTCGGGCCACCGTTGTGGTGTAATACCCTACTCCAGTGTGGTGGTGGTGGATTGCCTCTTGGGCTGATGATGAACAGTACAAGGGAAGAACAGCCTCCTGAGGTTGAGGTGTTCTTGTGGCTAGGCTCTCGATCGGATTGGATCAAGCTAAGATCATATCCCCCCCTACTATGGTGGCTAGCTCTACTTATATAGGCCCTGGTCCTCCTCCCAAATATCGAGCGGGAAGGAAGCCAACAACGGCGGGCAAATTTGAAGGGGGACAACTAGTACAAGCTATCCTGACAAAAGCGGTCTTCGCGTGCGAAAAGCTCTGGTGGTGACGCTGCCTTGGGCTCCACGATGACCTCCGTCTTGCCGTCCTCTTGGTATTGGTCTCGTTGCACCAATATAGCAACCTTTGCCTGATGCCTCGGTACTCTTCGCCTGCACTGGCCTCCTTAGCACCGAAGAGGAAATAAGGACACTCCGCGCGCTGGCGCCCGTCTGGCGCCCTCCTGGTGCCGTTCGTCGTGGCTCACGTCACGAGGGCCTCGTGAGGTTTGCCCCACCTTGATATCTCCGCTCCTCGTGAGCCTGCCCGGCTAGGCCACTCCAGAGGAGGTCTTGCGTCGTCCGCCTCGCGAGGCTCGGACCCTCGCGAGGGTCTTGGATGCCTTGTTGATGAAGATGGGCCGTACGACCTGCTGGCTTAGCCACGCTGTGGGCCGCAGGCAGGCAAGTCTGGGGACCCCCGTTCCCATGTCGCCGACAGTAGCCCCCGGGCCCAAGGTGCGCTCGGGCTTGGCTTCGCGGCGAAGCCAAGGGTCAAGTTCGGAGCACCGCGGGCCCCCAAAGCCTGCGGCCTCGGTTGACGTGTGGCGGTTGACTGGACGTGGGCGTCTTCGCTTCCCCACGCTGCCTCGGCAACTGCACGACTTGACAAGTCCCTGCAACATGCAAGGAAAACCATCATTACCTGTGATCGTGGGAGACGCCGGTTGGCCTTCTCTTTCTATAAATGGGGAGGGGGCGGAGCTCCCGACGCCCATCTCTTCCTCTCTTGCTTGCTTCTTCCTCCCCGCTCCACTGCTGACAACAATGGCGCCTATCAGAAGGTTTTTTGCCAAAGAGAAAGGAAAGGCTCCCCGTGATGATCCGGGGCCACTTCCGCCGAAGAAGAGGTCGATCCATCGCCGTGATGAAGCGGCGATGCAGGTGGTGTCGAGGCCCTGGTGCGAGCGGCCTCCTCCGGGGTACCCGCTACCCTTGTACGCCCGAGCCGAGGGCTCGGGAGGACGGAGTGACGAGCAGCGCCGCCCGCGCCGTGTCCGGGGTCGCCGCGCCATGGCGACGCGTGCCGTCGCCCCTGGACTCCTCGCGCGAGTTGGCGCTGTGGGCGCCGATGCCTCCAAGCTCCTGGATCTGCTTCCCGCGGTTCTTCTCCGACGTGATGCCGCCGAGGGGGCCTCTTGAGCTCTGGTTGCAGCATGCTGACTGCAGCGCTCCGGCGACCGGAGCGGAGATCGAAGCGGTTCCCGCCGGCAAGATCTTCATGACCCGCGGCTGGGGGGAGATCGCACGGGTCTGCCGTGCGAGGGGCGCCCTCGCGATCCACTTCGAGTACGACGGCGCTTCCACGCTCTTCTTCAAGGTCTTCGACGCCAAGGGCCGCCGCGTGGAGTGCTGCTCCAGAGAGGAGCGCCAAACTGACGCGCGCTCCGCTCGCGGCTACTTCAGCAGCAGCAGCCCTTTGGGAGGCCAGTAGCTCTCCCGAGCCTTACGAGACTCCGGAGACGAGCGATGACAGCTATGTGCCCCCGAGCTCTCGCCGCGCTCAGAGCAGAGCTGCGGCGCCCGGCTGTCGCCGCCGCTGATCTGGATGGGGTTGGCGCCGGCCCTCCGTGGCCCACTGTTGATGATGGCGTCCGCCACGGAAGGGTGTAGATAGGATTCCCCTTAGTATCAGCTTTTGTTTCCTGCGAAGATCCACGAATCACCCCGTGGGGGCATGTAAGGGTCTGTAATGTCTTTTGTGCCTATCTTCCCTGTTATGAGAATTTGGTGAACGCACGTCCCGTTAAGGCTCGGTCCCCCCTTTCTTTCCTCGCGATAGCTTGTTGCTCTACGTTGACAGGTCCCGGTCCCCAGGCAGGCTACAGCCATCGCTGGTATGCCAGGTCGCGTGCCGTGGTCAAGGCCAGGAGGTGTGCGGCCCGAGGTCCAGTAAGAGCCCCTGAGGCGCGATGCTCAGGAGGTCCCCCTTAGCGCTCAAGCAGCCATGGTAAGGCGAGAAAGGGAGTCGACGTGGCCGCAACGGGGTTGCGGCAAGGCGTGAGCGACCATTAGGCCCAAACATTTAGCCGATCCGAGTGCGGGACTTATCTTGTTGATTTCGTGGTGACTCCTGACGTTACGCCAGAGCTGCGCACCTATTTGTGCGGCATAGTTAGACCGGCCCATACGAGTTCCCCTCCCCTCATGCTCTCCTTAGTGTTCTACGTCCTCAGGTCCCGGCCCTCGAGCGAGCTCAACCGCCACTGGTATGCCAGGTCGCGATGTCGTGGTCAAGGCCAGGGGGTGAGGGCTGGAGAGCCAGTAAGATCTCCTGAGTCGCGATGCTCAGGAGCCCCCCTTTTAACGCGCAAGCGAATTGCACGAGAGAAAAGGAGACTCGCGGTGCCGCCTGCTATCCTTCCCACGGGATCCCTGTGAACAGGCACAGAAGAAACAC
Organism: Triticum aestivum; assembly: GCF_018294505.1. Classification (NCBI taxonomy): domain Eukaryota; kingdom Viridiplantae; phylum Streptophyta; class Magnoliopsida; order Poales; family Poaceae; genus Triticum; species Triticum aestivum. The sequence goes on along the minus strand of NC_057808.1, from coordinate 327,462,586 downwards.
GGTTTGCCGTTACAGCTGTCAGCCTGCCGCTGGTTGCTCTAGATGAGATGAAGGCACTGAGGGCCTGGTGAGGTGACGTGTGCGGGGCGTGCCGCGAGCCAGAGCTCGACCGCTCAGGTTTGTCGACGTGACAGGGACGGACCCATGCACCAGCGCCGTGCCTGTGTGGAGGCCCCGGGGGAGGCGATGATCGGGCAAGTGGTAGCAGTTGGCAGGTTAAGCATGGAGGGCAGATTAGCTTAGGTAAATGCAGGAAGATACATGCCACTGGGTCCGGCCCGAGCGGCTTGGGGATGATGCAGCCCGAGGGGCGCCCCCAGCTGTTGGAAATATGCCCTAGAGGCAATAATAAAATGGTTATTATTATATTTCCTTGTTCATGATAATTGTCTATTGTTCATGCTATAATTGTGTTATCCGGAAATCGTATTACATGTGTGAATACATAGACCACAACGTGTCCCTAGTAAGCCTCTAGTTGACTAGCTCGTTGATCAACAGATAGTCATGGTTTCCTGACTATGGACATTGGATGTCATTGATAACGGGATCACATCATTAGGAGAATGATGTGATGGACAAGACCCAATCCTAAGCATAGCACAAAGATCGTGTAGTTCGTTTGCTAGAGCTTTTCCAATTGTCAAGTATCATTTCCTTCGACCATGAGATTGTGCAACTCCCGGATACCGTAGGAGTGCTTTGGGTGTGCCAAACGTCACAACGTAACTGGGTGGCTATAAAGGTGCACTACGGGTATCTCCGAAAGTGTCTGTTGGGTTGGCACGAATCGAGACTGGGATTTGTCACTCCGTTTGACGGAGAGGTATCTCTGGGCCCACTCGGTAATGCATCACCATAATGAGCTCAAAGTGACCAAGTGGTTGGTCACGGGATCATGCATTACGGTACGAGTAAAGTGTCTTGCCGGTAACAAGATTGAACGAGGCATTGGGATACCGACGATCGAATCTCGGGCAAGTAACGTACCGATTGACAAAGGGAATTGTATACGGGATTGATTGAATCCTCGACATCGTGGTTCATCCGACGAGATCATCGTGGAACATGTGGGAGCCAACATGGGTATCCAGATCCCGCTGTTGGTTATTGACCGGAGAGTCGTCTCGGTCATGTCTGCATGTCTCCCGAACCCGTAGGGTCTACACACTTAAGGTTCGGTGACGCTAGGGTTATAGAGATATTAGTATGCGGAAATCCGAAAGTTGTTCGGAGTCCCGGATGAGATCCCGGACGTCACGAGGAGTTCCGGAATGGTCCGGAGGTGAAGAATTATATATAGGAAGTCCAGTTTCGGCCACCGGGAAAGTTTCGGAGGTCATCGGTATTGTACCGGGACCACTAGAAGGGTCCCGGGGGTCCACCGGGTGGGGCCACCTATCCCGGAGGGCCCCATGGGCTCAAGTGGGGAGGGGAACCAGCCACTGGTGGGCTGGTGTGCCCCCTTGGGCCTCCCCTGCGCCTAGGGTTGGAAACCCTAGGGGTGGGGGGGGGGCGCCCCACTTGGCTTGGGGGGCAAGCCACCCCCTTGGCCGCCGCCCCTGGAGATGGGATCTCCCAGGGCCGGCGCCCCCCCAGGGACCCTATATATAGTGGGGGGGAGGGAGGGCAGCAGTACCCTAGCCCCTGGCGCCCCCCTCTCCCTCCCGCTTGCGCTTGGCGAAGCCCTGCCGGGATCCCCGCTACTTCCACCACCACGCCGTCGTGCTGCTGGATCTCCATCAACCTCTCCTTCCCCCTTGCTGGATCAAGAAGGAGGAGACGTCGCTGCTCCGTACGTGTGTTGAACGCGGAGGTGCCGTCCGTTCGGCGCTCGGTCATCGGTGATTTGGATCACGACGAGTACGACTCCATCAACCCCGTTCACTTGAACGCTTCCGCTCGCGATCTACAAGGGTATGTAGATGCACTCCTCTCTCTCGTTGCTAGATGACACCATAGATTGATCTTTGTGATGTGTAGAAAATTTTAAATTTCTGCTACGATCCCCAACAGTGGCATCATGAGCTAGGTCTATGCGTAGTTACTATGCACGAGTAGAACACAAGATTGTTGTGGGCGTAGATCATGTCAATTTACTTGCTGCTACTAGTCTTATCTTGATTCAGCGGCATCGTGGGATGAAGCGGCCCGGACCGACCTTACACGTACGCTTACGCGAGACAGGTTCCACCGACTGACATGCACTAGTTGCATAAGGTGGCTAGCGGGTGTCTGTCTCTCGCACTTTAGTCGGATCGGATTCGATGAAAAGGGTCCTTATGAAGGGTAAATAGTAATTGGCATATCACGTTGTGGTTTTACGTAGGTAAGAAACGTTCTTGCTAGAAACCTATAGAAGCCACGTAAAAACATGCAACAACAATTAGAGGACGTCTAACTTGTTTTTGCAGCATATGCTTTGTGATGTGATATGGCCAGAAGATGTGATGAATGATATATGTGATGTATGAGATTGATCATGTTCTTGTAATAGGAATCAAGACTTGCATGTCGATGAGTATGACAACTGGCAGGAGCCATAGGAGTTGTCTTTATTTTTGTATGACCTGCGTGTCATTGAATAACGCCATGTAAATTACTTTACTTTATTGCTAAACACGTTAGCCATAGAAGTAGAAGTAATCATTGGCGTGACAACTTCATGAAGACACGATGATGGAGATCATGATGATGGAGATCATGGTGTCATGCCGATGACGAAGATGATCATGGCGCCCCGAAGATGGAGATCAAAAGGAGCAAAATGATATTGGCCATATCATGTCACTATTTGATTGCATGTGATGTTTATCATGTTTTACATCTTATTTGCTTAGAACGACGGTAGTAAGTAAGATGATCCCTTATAATAATTTCAAGAAAGTGTTCCCCCTAACTATGCACCGTTGCGAAGGTTCGTTGTTTCGAAGCACCACGTGATGATCGTGTGTGATAGATTCTAACGTTCGCATACAACGGGTGTTGACGAGCCTAGCATGTACAGACATGGCCTCGGAACACACGCAATACACTTAGGTTGACTTGACAAGCCTAGCATGTACAGACATGGCCTCGGAACACGGAAGACCGAAAGGTCGAGCATGAGTCGTATAGAAGATACGATCAACATGAAGATGTTCACCGATGTTGACTAGTCCGTCTCACGTGATGATCGGACACGGCCTAGTTGACTCGGATCATGTTTCACTTAGATGACTAGAGGGATGTCTATCTGAGTGGGAGTTCATTGAATAATTTGATTAGATGAACTTAATTATCATGAACTTAGTCTAAAATCTTTACAATATGTCTTGTAGATCAAATGGCCCACGCTGCCCTCAACTTCAACGCGTTCCTAGAGAAAACCAAGCTGAAAGATGATGGCAGCAACTATACGGACTGGGTCCGGAACCTGAGGATCATCCTCATAGCTGCCAAGAAAGATTATGTCCTAGAAGCACCGCTAGGTGATGCACCCATCCCAGAGAACCAAGACGTTATGAACGCTTGGCAGTCACGTGCTGATGATTACTCCCTCGTTCAGTGCGGCATGCTTTACAGCTTAGAACCGGGGCTCCAAAAGCGTTTTGAGCAACACGGAGCATATGAGATGTTCGAAGAGCTGAAAATGGTTTTCCAAGCTCATGCCCGGGTCGAGAGATATGAAGTCTCCGACAAGTTCTTTAGTTGTAAGATGGAGGAAAACAGTTCTGTCAGTGAGCACATACTCAGAATGTCTGGGTTACACAACCGCTTGACTCAGCTGGGAGTTAATCTCCCGGATGACGCGGTCATTGACAGAATCCTTCAGTCGCTTCCACCGAGCTACAAGAGCTTTGTGATGAACTTCAATATGCAGGGGATGGAAAAGACCATTCCTGAGGTATATTCAATGCTGAAATCAGCGGAGGTGGAGATCAGAAAGGAACATCAAGTGTTGATGGTGAATAAAACCACTAAGTTCAAGAAAGGCAAGGGTAAGAAGAACTTCAAGAAGGACGGCAAGGGAGTTGCCGCGCCCGGTAAGGCAGTTGCCGGGAAGAAGCCAAAGAATGGACCCAAGCCTGAGACTGAGTGCTTTTATTGCAAGGGAAGTGGTCACTGGAAGCGGAACTGCCCCAAATACTTAGCGGACAAGAAGGCCGGCAACACCAAAGGTATATGTGATATACATGTAATTGATGTGTACCTTACCAGTACTCGTAGTAGCTCCTGGGTATTTGATACCGGTGCGGTTGCTCATATTTGTAACTCAAAACAGGAGCTGCGGAATAAACGGAGACTGGCGAAGGACGAGGTGACGATGCGCGTCGGGAATGGTTCCAAGGTCGATGTGATCGCCGTCGGCACGCTACCTCTGCATTTACCTACGGGATTAGTTTTAAACCTCAATAATTGTTATTTAGTGCCAGCAGCATGAACATTGTATCAGGGTCTCGTTTAATGCGAGATGGCTACTCATTTAAATCCGAGAATAATGGTTGTTCTATTTATATGAGAGATATGTTTTATGGTCATGCCCCGCTGGTCAATGGTTTATTCTTAATGAATCTCGAACGTGATGTTACACATATTCATAGTGTGAATACCAAAAGATGTAAAGTTGATAACGATAGTCCCACATACTTGTGGCACTGCCGCCTTGGTCACATTGGTGTCAAGCGCATGAAGAAGCTCCATGCAGATGGACTTTTGGAGTCTCTTGATTACGAATCATTTGACACGTGCGAACCATGCCTCATGGGTAAGATGACCAAGACTCCGTTCTCCGGAACAATGGAGCGAGCAACCAACTTATTGGAAATCATACATACCGATGTGTGCGGTCCAATGAGTGTTGAGGCTCGCGGTGGCTATCGTTATGTTCTCACTCTCACTGATGACTTGAGTAGATATGGGTATGTCTACCTAATGAAACACAAGTCTGAAACCTTTGAAAAGTTCAAGGAATTTCAGAGTGAGGTTGAGAATCAACGTGACAGGAAAATAAAGTTCTTACGATCAGATCGTGGAGGAGAATATTTGAGTCACGAATTTGGCACACACTTAAGGACATGTGGAATAGTTTCACAACTCACGCCGCCTGGAACACCTCAGCGAAATGGTGTGTCCGAACGTCGTAATCGCACTCTATTGGATATGGTGCGATCTATGATGTCTCTTACCGATCTACCGCTCTCATTTTGGGGCTATGCTTTAGAGACTGCCGCATACACTTTAAATAGGGCTCCGTCAAAATCCGTTGAGACGACACCGTATGAATTATGGTTTGGGAAGAAACCTAAGCTGTCGTTTCTAAAAGTTTGGGGATGCGATGCTTATGTCAAGAAACTTCAACCTGAAAAGCTCGAACCCAAGTCGGAAAAATGCGTCTTCACAGGATACCCTAAGGAAACCATTGGGTATACCTTCTACCTCAGATCCGAAGGCAAAATCTTTGTTGCCAAGAACGGGTCCTTTCTGGAGAAAGAGTTTCTCTCGAAAGAAGTGAGTGGGAGGAAAGTGGAACTTGATGAGGTGATAGTCACCCCCTCCGAACCGGAAAGTAGCGCAGCGCGGGAAGATGTTCCTGTGGTGCCTGCACCGACTGGGGAGGAAATTAATGATGATGATCATGAAGCTTCGGATCAAGTTACTGCTGAACTTCGTAGGTCCACAAGGACACGTCCCGCACCAGAGTGGTACGGCAACCCTGTCCTGGAAATCATGTTGTTAGACAACGGTGAACCTTCGAACTATGAAGAAGCAATGGCAGGCCCAGATTCCGATAAATGGCTAGAAGCCATGAAATCCGAGATAGGATCCATGTATGAAAACGAAGTATGGACTTTGACTGACTTGCCCGATGATCGGCGAGCGATAGAAAACAAATGGATCTTTAAGAAGAAGACAGACGCGGATGGTAATGTGACCATCTATAAGGCTCGACTTGTCGCTAAGGGTTATCGACAAGTTCAAGGGGTTGACTACGATGAGACATTCTCACCCGTAGCGAAGCTGAAGTCCGTCCGAATCATGTTAGCAATTGCCGCATTCTATGATTATGAGATATGGCAAATGGACGTCAAAACGGCATTCGTTAACGGCTTTCTTAAGGAAGAATTGTATATGATGCAGCCGGAAGGTTTTGTCGATCCTAAGAATGCTAACAAGGTATGCAAGCTCCAGCGCTCCATCTATGGGCTGGTGCAAGCATCTCGGAGTTGGAACATTCGATTTGATGAGATGATCAAAGCGGTTGGGTTTACACAGACTTATGGAGAAGCCCGTGTTTACAAGAAAGTGAGTGGGAGCTCTGTAGCATTTCTCATATTATATGTGGATGACATACTATTGATGGGAAATGATATAGAATTCTTGGAAAGTATAAAGGCCTACTTGAATAAGTGTTTTTCAATGAAGGACCTTGGAGAAGCTGCTTATATATTAGGCATCAAGATCTATAGAGATAGATCAAGACGCCTCATTGGTCTTTCACAGAGTACGTACCTTGACAAGATATTGAAGAAGTTCAATATGGATCAGTCCAAGAAGGGGTTCTTGCCTGTATTGCAAGGTGTGCAATTGAGCACGGCTCAATGCCCGACCACGGCAGAAGATAGAGAAAAGATGAGTGTCATCCCCTATGCCTCGGCCATAGGGTCTATTATGTATGCCATGCTGTGTACCAGACCTGATGTAAACCTTGCCGTAAGTTTGGTAGGAAGGTACCAAAGTAATCCCGGCATGGAACACTGGACAGCGGTCAAGAATATCCTGAAGTACCTGAAAAGGACTAAGGATATGTTTCTCGTATATGGAGGTGACGAAGAGCTCGTCGTAAAGGGTTACGTCGACGCTAGCTTCGACACAGATCTGGATGACTCGAAGTCACAAACCGGATACGTGTATATTTTGAATGGAGGGGCAGTAAGCTGGTGCAGTTGCAAGCAAAGCGTCGTGGCGGGATCTACATGTGAAGCGGAGTACATGGCGGCCTCAGAGGCAGCGCAAGAAGCAATCTGGATGAAGGAGTTCATTACCGACCTAGGGGTGATTCCCAATGCGTCGGGCCCGATGACTCTCTTCTGTGACAACACTGGAGCTATTGCCCTTGCCAAGGAGCCCAGGTTTCACAGGAAGACCAGGCATATCAAGCGTCGCTTCAACTCCATTCGTGAAAGTGTTCAAAATGGAGACATAGATATTTGTAAAGTACATACGGACCTGAATGTAGCAGATCCGTTGACTAAACCTCTCCCTAGAGCAAAACATGATCAACACCAGAACTCTATGGGTGTTCGATTCATCACAATGTAACTAGATTATTGACTCTAGTGCAAGTGGGAGACTGTTGGAAATATGCCCTAGAGGCAATAATAAAATGGTTATTATTATATTTCCTTGTTCATGATAATTGTCTATTGTTCATGCTATAATTGTGTTATCCGGAAATCGTAATACATGTGTGAATACATAGACCACAACGTGTCCCTAGTAAGCCTCTAGTTGACTAGCTCGTTGATCAACAGATAGTCATGGTTTCCTGACTATGGACATTGGATGTCATTGATAACGGGATCACATCATTAGGAGAATGATGTGATGGACAAGACCCAATCCTAAGCATAGCACAAAGATCGTGTAGTTCGTTTGCTAGAGCTTTTCCAATTGTCAAGTATCATTTCCTTAGACCATGAGATTGTGCAACTCCCAGATACCGTAGGAGTGCTTTGGGTGTGCCAAACGTCACAACGTAACTGGGTGGCTATAAAGGTGCACTACGGGTATCTCCGAAAGTGTCTGTTGGGTTGGCACGAATCGAGACTGGGATTTGTCACTCCGTTTGACGGAGAGGTATCTCTGGGCCCACTCGGTAATGCATCATCATAATGAGCTCAAAGTGACCAAGTGGTTGGTCACGGGATCATGCATTACGGTACGAGTAAAGTGACTTGCCGGTAACGAGATTGAACGAGGTATTGGTATACCGACGATCGAATCTCGGGCAAGTAACGTACCGATTGACAAAGGGAATTGTATACGGGATTGATTGAATCCTCGACATCGTGGTTCATCCGATGAGATCATCGTGGAAAATGTGGGAGCCAACATGGGTATCCAGATCCCGCTGTTGGTTATTGACCGGAGAGTCGTCTCGGTCATGTCTTCATGTCTCCTGAACCCGTAGGGTCTACACACTTAAGGTTCGGTGACGCTAGGGTTATAGAGATATTAGTATGCGGAAATCCGAAAGTTGTTCGGAGTCCCGGATGAGATCCCGGACATCACGAGCAGTTCCGGAATGGTCCGGAGGTGAAGAATTATATATAGGAAGTCCAGTTTCGGCCACTGGGAAAGTTTTGGTGGTCATCGGTATTGTACCAGGACCACCGAAAGGGTCCCGGGGGTCCACCGGGAGGGGCCACCTATCCCGGAGGGCCCCATGGGCTGAAGTGGGGAGGGGAACCAACCACTGGTGGGCTGGCGCGCCCCCCCTGGGCCTCCCCTGCGCCTAGGGTTGGAAACCCTGGGGGTGGGGGGGCACTTGGCTTGGGGGGCAAGCCGCCCCCTTGGCCGCCGCCCCCCTGGAGATGGGATCTCCCAGGGCCGGCGCCCCCCTGGGACCCTATATATAGTGGGGGGAGGGAGGGCAGCAGTACCCTAGCCCCTGGCGCCTCCCTCTCCCTCCCGTGACACCTCTCCCTCCCGCTTGCGCTTGGCGAAGCCCTGCCGGGATCCCCGCTACTTCCACCACCACGCCGTTGTGCTGCTGGATCTCCATCAACCTCTCCTTCCCCCTTGCTGGATCAAGAAGGAGGAGACGTCGCGGCTCCGTACGTGTGTTGAACGCGGAGGTGCCGTCCGTTCGGCGCTCGGTCATCGGTGATTTGGATCACGACGAGTACGACTCCATCAACCCCGTTCACTTGAACGCTTCCGCTCGCGATCTACAAGGGTATGTAGATGCACTCCTCTCTCTCGTTGCTAGATGACTCCATAGATTGATCTTGGTGATGCGTAGAAAATTTTAAATTTCTGCTACGATCCCCAACACCAGCAAGGTAAGCTAAAGACATAAGCAAAAGGGATACATGCTATAGAGACGGACCCACATGGCCTGGGAATAATGTAGCCCGAGGGGCGCTCCCAGCTAAACGAGCTTGGAAGATGTCACCTGGTTCTGTAGACGAAGTAGAGTTGGTGCAGCTAAAGGCGTGCGTTGAAGAAATGACTCCTCATGAGCCACCGGGACCCTGAGCTTCAGGAGGCTCTGGGGGTTCGGGAGGTTCCCTGAAGGTCGTCTCCATCTCCTCCAGGACTGCGTGGTACCTGGCCTCTTGAGCCGCCAGGACACGCCGCAGATCGCGTTGATAGGCTGACGCCACGCTCGGCAAGCCGAAGGGCATGCGAACGTAGCTGTGAGGTGGGCCCTCGCAGCGGCTCACGCGCGATGGCCAGAAGCGGTCCTAGGATGCGGCCCTGTTGAGCCCTGGGACGTCGATGCAGACGCGCAGCTTAGCATCCTCGCCTGGATGGGGAGCTGCGCCTCGTGAGCAGCTGTCGCCGCGCATGGCCCTTGCATCTTGCAGTTCCTGAGTGGTCTTGGTGATGAACTCCTGAGTGGTGGGCACTCCTTGCCCTGTGCTCTCCCGAGGAACATGTGCCGCGAAGCACGCTTCCAAGTGGTGCCCAAGCGCCTCCCTCGTGAGGTTGGCAAGGTCAGAGGCCCTCCAGAAGAGAGGCCCCGAGCCCTGCTCGAGGAGGGCGCCGGGCACGCTTTCCTATGCGATGGAGGGAGGCGCCCCTAGGACGGGCGCGGATCCTGGTGAGGCTCCTGCCGCGTCGCCATCCTCCTGAGGTCCTGCGCGGCGCGGCTTCTTCTTCTTGGGGATGGCCTCCGGAGGGCCTTCACTTCTGCTGTCGGGGTCGTCGATTGCTGCGGCTTGAAAGGCGCGCTCGAGGGAGCACACCGCATCCCTCTCCTCACACAGGACCGTGATGATTCCTCCACTTCCCGGCATCTTGAGGACGTTGTAGCCATGATGAGTGACTGCCATGAACTTGGCCAGGGCTGGATACCCGAGGATAGCATTGTACGGCAGGCGGATGTGCGCGACGTCGAAGTCGATGAGCTCGGTGTGGTAGTTCTTGCGCTCCCCGAAGGTGACAGGCAGGCGGACCTACCCTATCGGTGTGGTGGAACCGTCGGTCACTCCTGAGAAAGGCTTGGTGGGCTGGAGCTTTTCATATGGCACTTGGAGGTTGTCGAACGTGTCGACGGACAGGACGTTGAGCCCTGCGCCGCCGTCGATGAGGGTCTTGGTGACCTGCACATTGCTGATGACTGGGGAACACAGCATAGGGAGGGCGCCAGCGGTGGCCGCGCACTTGAGCTGATCCACCGAGTTGAAAGTGATGGCGCATTGGGACCACTTGAGCGGGCGCGTGGCCTCGAGCTTGGGGAGCACCGCGTTCACATCGCGAGCGAACTGTTTGAAGATGCGCTGAGAGGCTGGGGCCTGGGCGCCACCCAAAATGCAGGCGATTGCACGCGGTTCCTGGAAGCCCCCAGCCCCCTCGTCCTGGTGGTGATCGTCGTTCCTTCTTGGTGGCGGCAGCGGGGGAAGACCGGTGTTGCCCTGGGGGCGATCCTCACGAGGCGGGTCCCTCCAGGCGCCCTCGCGAGGTTGGTCCTGCCAGCGGTTCTCACGAGGCCGGTCGCGCCACTCCGGTCGTGCCACTCCTAGCGCGGGCCACGATCGTCCCAGCATCCGCCTCCTCGTCCTCCTCCACGGCCGTAGCCACGGTCGTTGCGCTCGGGGCGTCGACCGTAGCGTCCTTCCCGTATGGCTCTGAGCTCTTGACAGTCGCTGGTGTTGTGGGTGTTCAGGTTGTGGAAGGCGCAGAACGGTCGGCCGTTCTTGGATGACTCGGGCTGATCTCTGCCTCGCTTGGTGTCGGGCTCCGCCGCGAGCACCACCGCCTCCTTGCGCTTCACGTCCTTGGCCTTGGCATTCTTCTCCCCCGCTCCTGCAGCTGGCAGCTCGAGGAGAGAAAGGCGCCCCTCCTCAGCTCTTGCGCACTTGGTCGCCAGGTTGAACAGCTCCTGAGATGTGCAGAGCTCCTCGTGGATAGCAAGCTCTTCCTTCATCTTGACATCGCGGACGCCGTCGGAAAACGCAGAGATGATGGCCTCGTCCGTGACCTTGGGGATCTTGAGGCGGGTGTTGTTGAAGCGTTGGATGTACTTCTGGAGGGTCTCTCCTGGTTGCTGCTTGATGCGGCGTAGATCACCCGCGGCCGGTGGGCGGTCGCGAGTGCCCTGGAAGTTGGCGACGAAGCGGTCGCGCATCTCGTCCCAAGAGGAGATCGAGCTGTGCTGTAGGTTCAGGAGCCAGGAGCGAGCTCTGTCCTTGAGAGCCATGGGAAACCAGTTCGCCATGACTTTTTCATCGCCGTTGGCCGCTTCGATGCTCAGCTCATAGAGCTGCAGGAACTCCGCGTGGTCGGTGGTGCCGTCGTAGCGAGGAGGCAGATCCGGCTTGAACTTGCCTGGCCAGGCGACGCTACGCAGCTCGGGGGTGAAGGCGCGGCAGCCGGCCGTGGTTGCCGGGGCCCGCTTCGGAGGTGGAGCTTGGTCTTGACGAGGTCCGCGCTGCGCTGCTGCGGGCGGCGCGCGGTCTTGACGAGGTGGCGCGGGGAGCGCAGGTGCAGCTTCTCGCGGCCGCGGAATTTCTTGGCAACTTCTCTCTTCGCGCGCAGGCGCCGGGCGCGGCGGATCACGCCGCGGAGCCGCGCGCCTTGGTGCCAAGGCGCCGTCTTGGGGCAGAGGTGGTGGAGGCACGCCATGAGCCTCGTCGCCCGTGGCTGGTTGAGGGGGAGGTAGAGACGGACGGCACCGGGGAGCCCCCTGTGGCGCGGACGAGCTCGGCGACGCGGTCGAGCCACTCCTCATAGAGGTCGTCGACGGGGCGGTAACGCAGGAGTTCGTTCGCCGCGAGGAGCGCGGCCCGTGCCTCCATGGGAGCGCGGCGCGCGTGAGACGAAGAACCGGCAGGGGTCAGTGATGGAGTAGCGGTGTGACCGTCCTGCCGCACCGAGGGATGGAGCGAGGACGCCTGCTGCTTGTTCCCCGCCGGGCCGGTGCCAGTGTTGGCGGCGGGAGCCGGAGAACGACGAGGTGGCCCGCCCACGGGAGCCGTCTGAGCGACGCGGGCGGTGAGGGTAGCCCGACGCTCATCTCGAGCACGGCGAGCGTCCGCCATGGAGATGACGGAGCGATGGAGCAACGAACTGATGGAAGGGAAGCTCCGGCGCACCCCTACCTGGCGCGCCAAATGTCGGATGTGGGGTTCCGGCAAATCCTTAAGGTTCGAACACTGGGGTGCGCGCAAAGTCTCTCCCTCCTACCGATCTACGCTCTAGCTCGCTAAGATCTCGCAGACGAACTCGGCGAACTCGCAACACAGAAAGACACGAGGTTTATACTGGTTCGGTCCACCGTTGTGGTGTAATACCCTACTCCAGTGTGGTGGTGGTGGATTGCCTCTTGGGCTGATGATGAACAGTACAAGGGAAGAACAGTCTCCTGAGGTTGAGGTGTTCTTGTGGCTAGGCTCTCGATCGGATTGGATCAAGCTAAGATCATATCCCCCCTACTATGGTGGCTAGCTCTACTTATATAGGCCCTGGTCCTCCTCCCAAATATCGAGCGGGAAGGGAGCCAACAACGGCGGGCAAATTTGAAGGGGGACAGCTAGTACAAGCTATCCTGACAAAAGCGGTCTTTGCCTGCGAAAAGCTCTGGTGGTGATGCTGCCTTGGGCTCCACGATGACCTCCGTCTTGCCGTCTTCCTGGTCTTGGTCTCATTGCACCAATATAGCAACCTTTGCCTGATGCCTCGGTACTCTTCGCCTGCACTGGCCTCCTTAGCACCGAAGAGGAAATAAGGACGCTGCGCGCGCTGGCGCCCGCCTGGTGCCGTTCGTCATGGCTCACGTCACGAGGGCCTCGTGAGGTTTGCCCCGCCTTGATATCTCCGCTCCTCGTGAGCCTGCCCGGCTAGGCCACTCCAGAGGAGGTCTTGCGTCGTCCGCCTCGCGAGGCTCGAACCCTCGCGAGGGTCTTGGATGCCTTGTTGATGAAGATGGGCCGTACGGCCTGCTGGCTTAGCCACGCTGTGGGCTGCAGCAGGCAAGTCTAGGGACCCCCGTTCCCAGAACGCCGACAAAAAGCTCGACATTTCTCTTGCAAATTCGAAATGGTGAACTGAGGTAGAGTAGACTGTTATTTTTGTTTATTTATTATTGTGTGCACTGACAGGTGGGACCCGGTGGTCATTCAGACGTACACTTACAACTTACTCTGTCCCAGCACTGCAGGTGGGCCCCCCTGTCACACTGGCATGTCTAGTCAACAAATGCATATGTATCTGTACAGGATTTGAAGCGTATTTGAACCATACAACCATGTTTTTGAACCAATTCGGTGTATTTTTTTAAGTTCAGGCAACAAAGTGAACATTCATGGCAAGTTTAAGCACCACTTGTGTTATTACCTCTTTTTTTAATGGCATTATTTCGAGAATCAACTAACCGGCAAATCAGCAGCCCAAGTGATTTGTTGCCTCGCTGTCGTGTCTAGGAATACAACAAAAAGCTTGACATTTCTCTTGCAAATTCAAAATGGTGAACTAAGGTAGAGTAGACTGTTGATCCGATAGTCCAATAGGGACATATTCGAGCACAACTAAAGCCATTTGGCCTGCTTAATCAATAACTCTTGTAGTCACCTGAACCACTCTCTCTATTAGCCCACAACCTCTCTTCTGGATGAGGAAGAAGATTCAATCAACATACGAGGTTTGCCTTCTTGAACTCCTCAAAACCAATATTTTAGAGAGTTAACCAGTTTTAAGGGAATGCTTTTATGCTCCTCACTTTGATTTCAGTTGCTCACTAAGGCCTTTTGGTTCATATGATAGGAATATCATAGAAATAGAAAAATCATAGGAAGTGAGTTGACATGTATCTTAATTCATGGATGGAAAGACACGTCATTTGATGCATAAGATAGGAAAAAATCACTAAGTTTAGGCTAATGTTTTTTTATTTGCAATGTGAAAGATTGGTTCCTATCCTACATAGTACTATGAATATAAATCCATTCCTACAAATCGAAGGGCTTCAAAAGAAAATTTCTTTCAGAATCCCATCATATTTCCTACAAACCAAACCAACGGAGGCCTAAGGACATCTTCAACGCTATCCCCTAAAACAAACACATTATCCATCCACGGACCGCATCTGGACGCATGTAGTGGATAGGATACAAGAGCTGGTTATCGAACCATGTCCCTCAAATAGGCATCAAATCCGGAGATCAGAGGTGGGCCAGGCAGACTGAAGGACAAAGGCTGTGTTTGTTTCAGCTTCGGGAGCCAGTTTCTCGTGGAAAAAAGCTGAAACCGGAACAAACGACTAAACATGGGCAGCTTCGTGGAGACAGCCCAAAACAGTTTCGGCCTGTTTTACGTGTTGTAGCCCAAAGCGACCAGATGCGTACTTTCCCAGCGAAGCTAGTAGAGATTCGTGATTTTCCCAACACTAACCTTGCCTATTCTAGCAATTTACAGGAAAACTGCCATGATGTGTCGATCCCATCGAGGCCCGTTCCTCGATGAAACGTACATCGCGCCCTGGCGTTGCTAAGTGCTGGTGATGCGTCCGCTTTTTGTAGCTGATGTGTGAATGTATACTGTAATGATGTAATCAATGTTGTATGCTGCTGCTTGTTATCGATGCTATATGGTGTTGCTTCTGTCGATGCCGTAATGCCGTGCATGCTGTATATGTGGTCGTGGTCGTGGTCTTCCTGAATATGTGTTTGTGGGCAACTGAATTTAAACGTGGTCTTCCTCAATACGATTGACATGCAAGAAAATAGCATATTTGAAATTAGACTGTGCTAACTACCAACTAGTCTGCATTTAAGCAACAGGTACGTACGATCTCTCGTCAACCAAACCACCCATAAAAAATGAGCACACGCACGCCTATGCATGCACCAATCACACGTCCGTTTGAAATTTGCACATTTATCTGAGGAATTTTCATATATAATATATTAGATTTTGAAAGATATGAACATTTTAAAAAGTATTTTAATCTGCCTGATAAAAAAATTATAAAAACAAGAAAGTGAGAAAATTTTAATCTGCATGGACTAGCGATGTGACAACATAATTCTTTTGCTCACTATTATTCTATGTATATATGAGCAAGAAAGTGAGAAAATTATTATTATGAAATATTTTATGCATTACCATAGAACAAATCATTCCCTGTCAGTCAAAATACCATTTAAACAATCTATTAACACTGAATCAACAAGTTACATTGATCTCAGTGCTCTAAGGGCATTTCAGGCTTTTCACTAGCTCACAGTCGTTTTCACAGCTGCGTTGCCAAACAGCTAACCTTCACTACAGCTGTTTCCTCAGCACAGCAGTTTTGCCAGCACAGCAAGCTCACAGCTGAATCTATTGAAACTGAAGCCCAAACAAACACAGCAAAAGCAAATGGGTTGTGAGAACATGTGGTCCAACCGACAGTGGGCCAATCGGGTCTTCCCATGATGTCTAGACTCCTGCAAAGTCTCCGCAAATTTGCTTCTGATGTGGGGGAAAGCAGGCATGTGAACTGATCCATAAATGTTTAGAAGACCGTGTTGGTTGGCAAAAAATGCCCAGACCTTTACGAAAAAGCTTTGAGGTAAAGTTTGGAGATGCCCTAAATTTAGCTTAATGGGTATTTTGTTCACAAAGGAGAGTGGGAGCAGAACCCATCAAGGCAGTACAGAGATACGATAGTTCAGCTAGCAGCAATGCATGGTTCCATTCCATCACGTATATCCTTAGAAATGTAAGTATTCTTCAATCTCTCGATTCCCTCCTACTTTAACTGCTAGCAGCAGCGGCGACGGTTGAACCGATGGATTGAACAACTAAGCGAGGAGCCAGAAGTCCCTGTGGCGCCTGCTGGAGACGAGGTACCCGCCGGAGTTCCGGCGGCGCACGCCCAGCGCCTCGCACGGCGCGTGCTCGATGCAGTACTCCACCAGGCCCCTCTGCCACCGCCTGCCGCACCGACGCTCCGCCGCCGGCCACAGGCCCAGGATCCACCGCGCCGTGGCCGCCCGCCGGCGCTGGCCGAGCACGAGCAGCGACGCGCCGTGCCGCCTCGCGGCGTCCACCACCGCCGGCGCGCGCTCCTCCGCCTCCGTCACGCACACCTCCACCTTCACCTGCATAAACGTTGATTCTTGTGTCATCATATAGACCAATCAATCAATCATGGGCGCAAGGCGCAATGTTGATCCACTACCACCATATATTACTGCGGAATTGCTTTCTCGTCTTGGAAAGGGATGGAAGGTGCCAAAAGCAAATAAATTCATTCCTAGAGCCTACTGGCAGCCTAGCTCAATTATTGAGCACCTTTGCGCGTTCGGCCGAAATTCGGCGCGAAATGCGCTAAATGGCTCGCTGCCTTTTAGAACTAGCTTCCAGTTTGATATTCTCTCGCTTTATACCAGCAGCGAAATAAAGAATGTATATTACCTCTGGCCTGGTCGACTCGCACAAGCTCCTCATGGCATTAAGGTTTTCATAGCATCTTGTCCTTGACATCTTCACGCAGGATGAATCATCCGCTGTAGCAATCATATCAGAATTATTTTACGTTAATTTCAACAAAATCCCACTCCCACAAAAGAAAATGTACTTCACTGGTTATCGCGGTACGGTCACTCACCATCTGCCGGGGCCGGTTTGACGACGGCGAGGAGGACGACGGCGTCATTGCTCCGGACGGTCTGCGACAGCGCCCACTCGAGCGCGCCCACCGCCTCCGCCCGCCCGTCAGCGACCACCATCACCCGCCGCCCGCCGCCGTCCTTCTTGCCGCCCACGACGTCAACCATCGACGCGCCATTGCCGCCACCGTAACAGCGTCCGTTTCCTGCCCCAGCGTCACTCCTTACCTTGCTGGTCACCGACGGCGGCAGCTTGGAGGCGGCGGAGGGGGAGGGGGAGCAGTAGCTCAGGCGCTGCACTCGCTTCCTGACCCGCGTCGCCGACCGGCCGCGGCACAACACCGGCAGCCTCCGCCCCATTAGTAAATCCGCTGCTCAGCTAACTCCAAAGAATGTGGCCTGCGGGACAAGGAAAAGCTGTGGAGTATTCTACATGGAGGGCTAAGATTAGTGCGCATACGGGGATGCTTATATATACGCCTCTTGCGTATCGCCAATCGCTGCGAAACTGGCGGCGAACTTGCGAGACGTGCAGCGCATCAAGGGGTGGGACGTGCACTTGTTTGGTCGACTTCGCCTGCAGCCTGCGGTACAGACGATAATATCTTGGGCGTCTTATGATTCACGTGGTACGTATGGATGCTCTAATATGATTGGTAGAAACTACTGGTCATCAACCTATGAGAGACAGCTGCATGGACTTTCTCTTCCAGAAGACACATTTGTATTTAAGCATTTTGTTTTTTGGGCAGTAGCTTTAAGAAGTTGCAAACATATGTTGTATACAAAATGTTCATGTTAAGTTTTAAAAAAAATCCCTAAAAAAAGTTTTAAAGAAATATATTTCACGTTTGTTATTTGATCATACACCTACATTTTCCGTTGCCTTAGTCAATTATGTGGAGAACAAGGTGAGGCTGAGAAGGGCAGCGACGCGACCAGTTGTGGCATCCCTGCGAATGCCAAGCCAGGACCTCACCGTCGCCGGAGACTGGGACTAACACGGCTGGTCGTGGTGTCAGCGACCCAGGTAAGGCCTAGGGTTTGTAGGTGCAAGCGAGAGGCCTATTCGTTTTGAGTGTCGCTCGGATTAGACAACGACCGAGCTCTACATGGTTACACCGTGGACAACCCCAGCGTCACTACTGAGGGGGATTACTAAGGACATTGTCCAAACAAACTATGGTAGACACCTTTAAACAGCCATCATTTAACGAAGTAGTAAATTCGAATGACTACAACCTTGATCAATCTGATCACAAAGTGAGTTTTTCATGCTTATGCACTGGTATCATGGTTTCTATGTTGTTAGTACAAAAACACTTCTTCCACATTAAACAGTACTGCATAGATACAAGTTTAGCACAATGAATATCTGAGTTATTTCACACAAGGAATTTACAAGCTAATGAAAATCAATAGATTTATAGGATATCTATCTAAATACGGCTCCTATCGTTTAAGGTTAGTAAATACATACTAGGAAATGCTCTTCAGGGATACCAGAACAGGAAGATCCTGTCAAGGGGAAACAGGACCTTAATAAGCGCCATCCCGAGACTTGGACTCGAGGGATGGTAAGATCAATAGGAGAAGGAGATATGATACAATTACTATGATCAGGATACCTTATATGAGCCATACTTATCCAGGGAATCAATCGCGTGAGGGTGTTGTTGATAGAGGGAGCTCTGGCCAGGAGAGGCTAGAGCGAGTGATAGCAACGGAAAGGTAAGAGCAAGAAGGAAACAAGGCTTAAGAGGACCCTAATGCACCAATACTTTAGGCATTCCAACTTCCAATACATACTTATCATGGAATGAAATCCAAGAGGAGCAAGCATATCACTGAGAATAGCTAGCTGAAATCAAGGATGCTATCACAATATTCAATGGAATCGTTACATCGGAATAAGATAGACCCGCTTCGATGCGGTATTCAGTATGTCAACTAGGAGCCAGAACTCACTATGCCATAGTCATACAATCAACCTGTGTATTAACAGCAATATCTAGACAGGCATGATGAATTAATTATATTGATGGCCAAGATAAGGTGCTCAAAGGGGAAGCGCTCTTCATCAAGTAATGACCCCTGGGGGCGGTTACTACGAAAATAAAGCAACGCATAAGCTCTTGTTCCTGATACGGTTCGAAAGTAGTGGAAAGAAAAGTGGTATTTCGGTCGGAAAGAAAGCTGCAGGAGGGTTAGTGCTAAAATCTTCTTGTTCGGATGGTTGAGAGAAGGAGGTGTGTCCTGTGGCGGATACACCGATTGATCGAGACGCCTCAAGGCCACCGGAGGGAGAAATAGTGATAGCAACGCTTACAATGAATGCTGGGATAAGTTGGGAAGAAGGCAAAGATACTGGCGACTAGATCCTTGTGGCAGATTGGAAGATACCGATATCTCTATTTCAATTTGTTGATTGATGGTTTAAGGAAATGGCAGTGGTCCAAATCTTGCACATTTACTGTTACTTCTATGTATAAGTTCCTTGCTCAGGTGTGGCCCAGCTTTCATATCTTATTGGGATAGCTACATTGCCCTGGCCGGGTATTGCGAAGGAAGGAAAGACCTTGTCCGAGTCAGGCGATGCTAAAGGATGGATTAAAAAACTCATGGATGATATCTCTGTTATTGCTGCTTAATCCCTATTTATACCGATCTAGCTTATAGCTGGGATTTCTAGAAAGATAAGCTGATGCAGCCCTCAGGGATGGAGTTCCTAAACTAACCTTCCTGAACAGAAGTAGCAGAGGTAGAAGATATGTAAATCGTACCATCAAGGGGAAATGCACTATTGTTATGCTTGGGCCAGGTTAGCTGATCAAGGGAATATTCCTATCGGAAGAACAATCAGAAAATAAGGAGATAGTCAGTTGGCACTTTTCACACAAGAACCGCTTTTCGTATTAAGCACGGGAGTCGTAAGGAAAGACCTCTGCGTAGCTATCAGAACGAATTAATGAACGAAATAAACGAGTTCCGGTGAAACCAAGGCGAATTTATGAGCCAGCAGTGGGAAAAAGATGCCAAGTATGGAGATGCAACATTATGAATGGTGCGATCCGAAGTCTTACTATTTACTCAAAATTGACTCAAATGGTTGACTGAACTTCACAGAGGACTAAAGCCGGGAACTTAAACTAATGGTTTTGCCTTTCCACTTCCCAATTGACTCTCATAAAAGGCTAGGCTACCTCTTCACATCGCACCTGATCCCGAATCATGTGCTCTGTTCAGGGGATCAATAGTGGCTATTAAGCTTTCTTCCCTTTCTATATATTCTTGAGAATAAGTAAATACCATCCTTTTTCCTATCAGCATCTCTCTATCTGACAGTAAATATTGCTTTCAATCGATCAGGCACTAGGTTATTAAAGTATGGATATGCCATATAATAAGGGAAAAGGCCTCAAGTTTTTTTAGCGCAAAAGAAAAGCCGATTCCAAATTTTCTATTTCCCGGCAAGTCTATGAGAGTCCTATTACGGATCCTCTGATCTTTAGCTTGAATGGTCGTGTTTTTATATAATTAGATCTTTCTTCTGAGCTCTTCTATTACGGTACGGAAAAATCAAACCTATCACTCTCAAAGAATGGGTAAAAAGAATTCAAGCTAGGGGAGCCTACACTCTCTAACTACCTATACTACGCCCCCATTGATTGGAAACCCTCGGGGAAAATGATCCCATAAACAAAGGAATTATACAGTACGAAATAGCAAAAAAACAGACTAATTCGATTCTAAAAAATCGATAATAGATATTTTATTCTACTTAAATTGTCCCGACAAGGAGAGATATTCAATATTTGAATCAGATTGGATTTTGTAGTATACCAATGTGAGCCAAACTATTACTATTTCATCTAACTTGAATAACCAAGGACTGAATTTTACTATGGATTCTGATAACTCGAGAAGTTTTTATTTGGTTATGATCCAAAAAGAAAAAAGAAAGGTTTAACAAGCCATGAGAAAATAGAGTAAAATAACCATACGTTCTGTTTGCATAACGTGTATACGCCACGGCATACAATCGAAATAGAAACATGGGACGATTCCAAAATTTTGAATAGATCCGTGGGGATGAGAGAAGTTGTTGTTGAGAAATATGAAATTGCAAAGGAAGTCAAACTCCCTATGGAACCTGTGATCGGTTGTACCTGTACTTTAGTGATACGAAAACTCGCTATTCACTCAGTTTCTGGTCAATAATAAGATTATGTAGGAGAGATGGCCGAGTGGTTCAAGGCGTAGCATTGGAACTGCTATGTAGGCTTTTGTTTACCGAGGGTTCGAATCCCTCTCTTTCTGTTTCTGTTAATTCACCAACGTTACCGACCATAATGAAATTTCTAGTAAGAGGAAAATCCGTCGACTTTCTAAATCGTGAGGGTTCAAGTCAAGTCCCTCTATCCCCAATAAAAAGCCCATTTTACTTCCTAACTATTGTACCAACCTCTATTTTTCATTAATGGTTCAAACAAGATTCACTATCTTTCTTATTCTACTCTTTCACAAACGAATCCGAACTGACTTCTTTGGATCTTATCCTATTCATACAAATGAACATATTATAGTATAGGCAAGTAATCCCTATTATTAAGTAAGTCATTCACAATCCATATCATTATCCTGATATTTACTAAGTCCAATTTGAGAATACTTTTTTTTCTTTTTTAGTCCCTTTAATTAACATAGATACAAGTACTCTACTAGGATGATGCACAATAAATAGTCAGGATAGCTCAGCTGGTAGAGCAGAGGATTGAAAATCCTCGTGTCACCAGTTCAAATCTGGTTCCTGGCACAGAACGAACAATGAATGCCTTTTCGGGAAATAAAAGGGCCGACGAGGGAAAAGCTGAAGCTAAGGGGAAGCAGAATCAACAAGAAATCCAGGAAATCACAGTGAAAAAAAAACGGTTTTCTCGACTCGTGTATAGATATAAAATAGCAAAAGTACGGTTCAGAGTCTTTTCTTTCTTATTTGAAATCCAAATCGAAATGCCTCAACTTGATAAATTGACTTATTTCTCACAATTTTTCTGGTTATGTCTTCTCCTCTTTACTTTTTATATTCTCTTATTTAATAACAATAATGGAATACTTGGAATTACTAGTTTATCCGAAGTATACCAATGGTGTAAGACCGTCGACTATTTGGGAAAAGGAGAAGAGTATGTTTTTATTATCCATGAATGGGATCTTAATGAGCTACCCCCCGAACATGAAGGTTTTTGGCAACAGGGGGGAGGTGGGGAAGATCACTACATATATGATGATTCTGTGAAGAGTGATGATTCATCAAATGATGAATCAGATCTCGGCACGGATTATGACTTAACTGATGATTCATCAACTGATGAATCAGATCTTGGCACGGATTATGACTTAACTGATGATTCATCAACTGATGAATCAGGGAGTTCATTTGATGATATGGACTGCTCTGAAGGAACACCCCCCCTGAAGGGAATGAAAGTCGTCTGATAATCTTTCTATAGGTTCCCCGAAGAGAATGGACAAATCACAGAAACACTTTCTATATGTTCTGTTATTTCGAGATTCAAAGAAGCAAGCAAGTTTTTCATATAGTTGTTTTTGTGTAGTGATCTCTGTTCATGGAGATCACGAGGCCACTGATACCCCATGTGGATAGGTGGGATAGAAGAGTGGGCATGTGGGCTTCTATCAAAAGATACCGCTATCGCTACGCTCATATACGTCAAGGAAAGGAAGGGAGCGAAATTATACGTTAATGTTTCCACCTACTCTCTTTTATAGCACAGGGGTGAGTTAAGTATAGGGATGATCCACTCGTCGTAAATAGCGGCACGTTAGAACATTATCTACATGTTTCCTTTTCTTGCTTCATGGCACATGCCTATTGTAAAACATACCTACCGGAAGAAAAGTACGAGTTTGTGAACATGCCATTCCCTTTCTTCGTGCACTCATTTACTAGATAGTCAGGAACCTTCTTTTGACTTGACCAGCTTACTTTACTAGTAGAGTAGTAGGCCTTTGCTTCTGAACGACCTTACAAAATGGATCAACTAGAAATGAATCGATGTCATAAACGAATTTCGCTAACCGTAGTAGTAAATAGCATGACATCAAGCAATTGATCAAAGCCAACTCAAGTTGTATGGAAGGTGGACGGTTGAATTACCCAACTGAAATGAAGAAAGCAATCCGCATAGCCGGAGTCCAGTTGGATTGTTCAGGCTACGGAAGAAGACATGATGCCATTTCTCTTATCGATACAGGAAAACGAGCTATTAGTAGAAACTACCTGGAATTGCCGTGAACCATCCGATAGTAACCGTGCACCCGAGGTGTTCAAAGCCCCTTAGCAATGGGAACGGAATACTTTATTAATAGAGCGTTTTGTTGGAAATATGCCCTAGAGGCAATAATAAATAGGTTATTATTATATTTCCTTGTTCATGATAATCGTTTATTATCCATGCTAGAATTGTATTGATAGGAAACTCAGATACATGTGTGGATACATAGACAACACCATGTCCCTAGTAAGCCTCTAGTTGACTAGCTCGTTGATCAATAGATGGTTACGGTTTCCTGACCATGGACATTGGATGTCGTTGATAACGGGATCACATCATTAGGAGAATGATGTGATGGACAAGACCCAATCCTAAGCCTAGCACAAGATCGTGTAGTTCGTTTGCTCAGAGCTTTTCTAATGTCAACTATCAGTTCCTTAGACCATGAGATTGTGCAACTTCCGGATACCGTAGGAATGCTTTGGGTGTACCAAACGTCACAACGTAACTGGGTGGCTATAAAGGTGCACTACAGGTATCTCCGAAAGTGTCTGTTGGGTTGGCACGAATCGAGACTGGGATTTGTCACTCCGTTTGACGGAGAGGTATCTCTGGGCCCACTCGGTAATGCATCATCATAATGTGCACAATGTGACCAAGGAGTTGATCACGGGATGATGTGAGTTACGGAACGAGTAAAGAGACTTGCCGGTAACGAGATTGAACAAGGTATCGGGATACCGACGATCGAATCTCGGGCAAGTAACATACCGATAGACAAAGGGAATTGTATACGGGATTGATTGAATCCTCGACATCGTGGTTCATCCGATGAGATCATCGAGGAGCATGTGGGAGCCAACATGGGTATCCAGATCCCGTTGTTGGTTATTGACCGGAGAGTCGTCTCGGTCATGTCTGCCTGTCTCCCGAACCCGTAGGGTCTACACACTTAAGGTTCGGTGACGCTAGGGGTATAGAGATATTAGTATGCGGAAACTCGAAAGTTGTTCGGAGTCCCGGATGAGATCCCGGACGTCACGAGGAGTTCCGGAATGGTCCGGAGGTAAAGATTTATATATGGGAAGTCTTATTTTGGTCGCCGGAAAAGTTTCGCACTTTATCGGTATTGTACCGGGAGTGCCGAAAGGGGTCCGGGGGTCCACCAGCCCCGGGGGGGCACATGGGCTGTAGGGGGTGCGCCTTGGCCTATATGGGCCAAGGGCACCAGCCCCAAGAGGCCCATGCGCCAAGAGATAAGAAAAAGGGAGAGTCCTAAAGGGGGAAGGCACCTCCGAGGTGCCTTGGGGGGGAAGGACTCCTCACTGGCCGCACCCTTCCTTGGAGGAAGGGCCAAGGCTGCGCCCCCCCTCTCCCTTGGCCCTATATATAGTGGGGGGGGGGAGGGAGGGCAGCAGCAATCTAAGCCCTGGCGCCTCCCTCTCCCTCCCGTGACACCTCTTCCTCCCCGCTTGCGCTTGGCGAAGCCCTGCCGGGATCCCGCTACTTCCACCACCACGCCGTCGTGCTGCTGGATCTCCATCAACCTCTCCTCCCCCCCTTGCTGGATCAAGAAGGAGGAGACGTCGCTGCTCCGTACGTGTGTTGAACGCGGAGGTGCCGTCCGTTCGGCGCTAGGATCATCGGTGATTTGGATCACGACGAGTACGACTCCATCAACCCCGTTCTCTTGAACGCTTCCGATCGCGATCTACAAGGGTATGTAGATGCACTCCTTCCCTCTCGTTGCTAGATTACTCCATAGATTGATCTTGGTGATGCGTAGAAAATTTTGAATTTCTGCTACGTTCCCCAACACGTTTGTGAAAGGAAATTCCTGAAATGATGTATCATCGAAATGGTTCATTTCAAAATGTTACCGCATCACCGGTAGGATTTCCAGCTTTCTCGATGGTAGGTTTAGGAATTTTTCTACCGAAGGAAGTGACCAAGGAAGGAATTCGTAGCCCAGAACCTTAAGCAGGAGCTCATAACGTATACGAATGGAAAGATTCCAGCTATTTTTTCCTACCCCAATAGTAAGTATCGGAAAAAAGGACTCCTTCTCGAAAGAGATAGGCAGTCATCACATTATCTACTTGATTATGATATGGATTTGGATCCAACGGATAATGCAAATCGAAAAATCAAGCCCGCCTATAAATGAAATAAATGAAAGTGAAAGTTCAGTACGAAGTGGTAGAGCGAGAGCAGCTAGTTTAGAAGGAAAAGA
The DNA here is from genome assembly GCF_018294505.1 of Triticum aestivum. Classification (NCBI taxonomy): domain Eukaryota; kingdom Viridiplantae; phylum Streptophyta; class Magnoliopsida; order Poales; family Poaceae; genus Triticum; species Triticum aestivum. Next base: position 327,437,252 of record NC_057808.1, on the reverse strand, counting down.
AAAAGGGTGCCTACTCAGTGGTAAGTTAGGTCATTCCTTTCTGGCTATCACAAAAGAGTATGATCGAGGGTCCCATAAGGCAAAGGGAAGGTGCTCCCCCGGCCTACTACCCTCGGAGGGATTCCTACAATTTTCTTTTTAAAAATAATACATAGGTGGGAAAGTGGTATGAATATGGGGTTCGAAGTCGCCTAAAAGAACCTTTCTCATTCGCAAAGCTAAACAAAGTAGAGAAAAGGGGGTCATCCCATTGGCCAGACTGAGCATCAAGCCAGCCAAGAAGTCAAAGCGAAGGAGTGACTCGCATGAGTCAACACTTACTACTCAGGTCCGGTATATATATCTTAAATTCGAATATAGAAATGTTAATGTTATGATTTCAGTATTGTTGAAACTGGCTTTCACATGAATAACCCCTTTTGTTATTCTACGTGCACTCTTCCGTAAACTAAAACGGGCATTCCTACGCAAACTAATAGGCACTTTCTTACGTGAACCTATTTTTGGTATAGCTTTGCTAATCTTTGATGGCCATCTGTACTTGTGAAAAGAGATAGAGTCGTCTCGCACATCACTGCTTACTTGTGATCTAGATCTGCATCCTGATAAGGTGCATCCCGTTAAATGATCTTATGTAAAACTTATCACCACAGATAATAAACAGGGCAGAGTTTTGAAAAGTACAACTCGATCTTTCACCTCATCTTATGGTGGTGACTTTACCTATTTAGGAATTTCTATATGTCATCATACCTTTTAGGATCATAACCATCCTTATCTTGTAAAGTTTCTATGGCGAAAACTGTAGGCGGGTGACCCTGACGATTGCACCAAGACTGGTATCAGAGTCCCTCGGTAATCAAAATCATAGAGGCCAAAGTTGCTAATGTATCTGCAAAAGAAGAGCTATAGGAAGTAGCAAGGAATCCCACATGAACCATAAGCTAGAATACTGGTATCAAGAGATGTTATTACAGGTACAATCCTATTTTCGTCACTGTATAGAGGCATTCGAGGTTTCATAGACAAAGGTTAGATAGATGGAAAAAAGCTAGGTTAGATAGTAAGAACTTGGTAATTGAGGGTTGGCCAAAGCAGGATCTATGGTTCGGTTGCTTTTTTTCTCCTGATTTTCTGATCCAAATCCTATTTCATTGATTTTCTGACTGGAATTCCAGAAGGAAAACTAGGAGAAATTGACTGGAAATGATTATCCCATTTCTTGCTTTCCCAACCGGAACAACAAACTAGTAGGAAAGGAACTGTTATTTTGGAGTTCTGTCCCAACCTTCATTCAATTATCCGGGCTCCCCTTCGGCTTGAAGAAGACCGCTTTCCCTTTCTTTTCTTCCCTGGCACCCAGCATAAGTTATAGGGCGGCCTGAGGGTAGACCCAGCAATTTGTCAATCTATACACAACATAAGTTATAGGTCGGCTAGGTCAATCAGTTGAGGGAAGGCCGAAGTAGTTCTGGTTTCGGAAATCAAGGCAGATAAGCTATGGTGTCCTATAATCCTCTCCCCTGAAGGGTTGTTAGATTACCAAGTCCGCAAGGAATGGGAAATAGGACCTTTAAATCAATGCAAGTAAGGGCTGATTAACCTAAAGAAAAGAGTGCATGCATCAGAAAACACTTTTATTTGATTCTAATTCTCGTATCAATAAGATCATATCGGGATCCATCTATGAAAGATCTCTATTGCATCAATAAAACAAACCCCTATATATATATCCCTTTTTGGTATAGAAAGTTCCAGCCAATTCCAATAGCTTGTGATAGAGTCAAGGGTGCGATTACCCTGGAATTTCAGCTCACACTTTCGGAAAGCTCAATAGTATCGTATTCCGCTCGTATGCTCTCGTTATGTAATAGAATACCTTTTACCGTTCATCAAGTGAACGTAGCCCTTTCGTAGTCTATGCCCCTTTATTCTTAAGTGGGGGAATCCCTTGAAAGCCGGTGATCGAGTGAGTTTTTTTCTAGGAAGCTAGTTCTTTAGGGCTTAAATGCGCCGCTTGTCGGCTGTGAAAAGTATACCTTTCCTTTCCCACCTGTTTTCGGTGCCTTCTTTATGCTCTTTCCTAAGGAAGCAAGAGGAATAGTGAGGATCGACAGGCAAAGAATGGCTTGAGTGAAAGCTGGAGTGGCACAAGACAGATTGAAAGCAAAGGGAATAGCTCATATGGAAAGAAACATATATAGTCAATGAAATTCTAAAGATAGCCGTAATAAGCGATATGATAAAAGATTTAGAATGAATGAATAGAATCTAATAACATCGGGATCCCGTGAAAAAATGGGATTGGGGGAGTAGTTCCCCTCTAGCCAATCCTAAAAGTTCTTCTGCCTTTGATCCCGTGGTAAGCCTTTCAAGTTTCCAGCCAGTAGACAAGAAATTCAGTAAATAATAGCAATGGGATAGCCATCATAAAAGGGAAATCTCAATCAGTACTTCTTTTTTGGAAAGCGAGGTTGAGTTATATGAAACTAAGGCAAGAAGGCGAAAAGACGTTCACGTTACCAATTCCGTCTCGACTGATCTTTTATTGCTTTTGTTTTTTCTCTCGTGCCCTTCTGGGCGTTACAAAGAACTGATGTAGGGGTTGCCGCTCCTTAGTTCATCTCTCGGTAGAACAAGGCACCTATGCGGTGGGTTCGACTCCCACAGGAGCGTACATTTCCAATAGATTTGGTACTTTTCTTGATTCAGAGTTCTTGCTGTCCATTACGGATTCTTTAGCGATGTAAAGCCATCAAGCAGTAGACCAGCAAGGGTTTTTTCTGTCTCGGTATTCATTCTTGAATCAGTGACTGAGAGTAAGGTCTAGTGATCCATCTAATCACTAAAGGTGGGGCATCTTTCTTTTAGTAGTAAGCAACTCAATTGAGAATCTAGTTTCTTGATCGAAGTAAAGAAGAATTGTAGTTCCTCTTTAGGCGAGCTACTTCGTTCCTATTCTCCGATTCTGAATAGGAGAAGGTTGTAATGAACCCAAAATACTTCGCTAAGGTTCAACCGTTTCGCTACGGTTTTCTTCCAATTTCTTCTAAGGAATTCTGATCAACAGAAAAAAAATCTAAGCGAAGGCACCTTTCTCTGTATGGAAAAAGGAAGAAGATGCTGCTTCGGCTTCCGTTTCTAGCTCTGCTTGAGCTGCTTCGTCTGTTTCTCTTGATGTGGGTGTCGGTCTTTTGAGATCTCTTCTCTCACTTTCGGAGCACAGTTGGTCCTCAATTTGAAAACCGACAAAGGTGACTTCTTCCTTATTCACGCCTTGATGCACCTTTTTTCGTGTTCAATCTCGCCTGAGAGCAGTGCATCGATACAACAGAGTTCTTATTCTTACCCTTCAAAAGATCGGGAAAGGTCATTCTAGGCTCTTTATCAGATGTCTCATTCCATCCTTTACCTTGTGCCATGCATGATTCCTAGATCGATTGAATGATCAATTCGAACTTTAGGAACGTAGTCCCTTTGGCCACACAGGAAAAGGTTCATTGTTTTATTTGAAGTAGTGAAACTAATCAACCAAGCGAAGCAAAAGAGATACAAGTAGTGATTATTATTAAAAGATTGGAATGCTATTAAGCATAACGAGACGCTAGCTCACGTTGGCATCTTTCAACCTTTCGGATAACTTCTCTCCATACTAACCAAGAAGAGCAGGGCGGTTTTACTACCATTAGCGAGTAGTTCCCTCTCCATTTTGCAATACAAATATAAGATCACTATTATTACGAGTGGTGAAAGCGAAAGCAATAGTCGCGTACTGGAATCCCAGTAAAGAAGAGTGATTTTCGTCAGAAAGAACAAAAGCTGGAGGAATGCGATCCAAAAAAAGGAAACATTGCACTTTTATTCGTTTGCAAGTAGTTGAAGAGGGAATCCACTACCAAAAGAGAAAGAGTTCAGCTGCCCCGATTTCTCGAAGGGTAAGAAGAAAATAAGAAGTCTCTTGAGCAGTGAGGAGCACAACGATTTGTGCTCTGAGCGATAGAGGTCAAAGGTGCTACTAAAAGGGGGCAATGAGATAACAGCTTGAAACAATAGGAGAGAAGTGGTAGCTTCATGTCGGGGCGAACTGAAACATCTTAGCCGTAAAAAACCTTCCCTTTTCAAGTCCTTGCTATCCCTCTCGCTCTACCCAACTATCTATAATGGGGCAGAGAAGGATAAGCAAAGTAGGCGCACGAATATTTATTAATTAAGAGTTTTCGAGACTTCATTCTCTTTTTAGTTTTGACTCTGGGTCCGGTACAGGTTGACGCGGAGGATAGGGATGGGAAAAGAAGCCCTAGCTTTGGGAAAGACCGGATCATAACATGAATTTCAGGGCATACTTAGTAGATGCAGATCTAGGTACTCTTTCTTCCCCAGATGGGGAATGGGCCAAGCCGATCCATTGTTGGCTCTGAAAGTGCATTTGCTAGTTTGAAAGAAGCTGAATTCGGGTGCAAATGGGATTCAAAATGATTCTTGTGTTTCGTAGCATGATGCGCAGACTCACTTGGTAAATAGCCTTCCCTAAAAGAGGCAAGGTGCTCACACATGAAATTCCCTTTTGAAGGATATCCTATTTGACTTTTATGCCATACTTGGGCAAAGCCATCGAGACTATATCCATCACCAGGAAGAAGAGAAGCGAAGCCATAATTTCTTTAGGATAAGCCTGAGATATCTAGTACAGTAACAGTGGTCGAATTGCTGCATAGCCCCCCCCCCCCTAATACGAATTTGGCAAATCCTTGTTCTAAAGTTAGCGCACCATTGAGGTAAGTAAATATTAGTAGGCACACAGGCAGCCCGTTGCAAGGAAGGAAAGAGCAAGAGCTAGGGCTAAGTGCTCGAGTTACGGTTGTTGACTCGGAATTGTAAGCCGAAGAAGCATTCCTGTGACCTGGCCGTATGAATGGTTTCTTTCTCAATACCAGAGCTAAATAATTAGGCATCAAAATTCAAAGAAGGTTTGCCTTCACTTCAACCTTAACCATTGACGGAAGATTCATACCTATGAATATTCCCCTCCTCATTTGCTGAAAGCACTTCCTATAGCGAACCAGGCAAGGAACATATCGAGTAGGCTAGTACCAATTCCTCCACATCAACAGCAAAATAGGCATATGAATCTTAAGTAGGAAATTCCTTCATCTCAGATGAGGTAGGTAATCTACCATAATTTATTTCCATTTCCAGGTAAGATGAGCGGAGACGAGTTTATCAGCACCGATACCCCCACGCATCGTGGCCGGTTCCCTCGGGGGTAGAAACTTAGCTTGGAGAAAGATCCCGTTGATCTTCGGGCTGGCCCTTGCCTATTGAAAGTATGGTGTCTCATAAATGCTTTGTTAATGCCTCTTATTCGTAGGATCGGTCCAAAGCGCGGCTGAGTTGACGTTGATAGACTTGTGCGTGCTCTGCCGCTCGTAACCTTTTTTTTCTCCCATCGATCGAATCGAGGAGGTCAAGTTTCGAGAGCAGAGCCTCTCGCTTCTGATTATCAGTCATATCGTCGTCGAGCAGAACGCGCAGGGAAGGAATCGTCGAGTTCACTGGGAAGAATGGCGTCCATGCCAACGACTAAGGAGAAGGGGACCAGTGGCTATACAGATTGACGTCCGATAAGCCCAGAGAGCCTCAAGAAGGCGATCTGGCCAGTCTCCTCCGACTCAAAAGTGTTTGTAGCTATGGTATGGGTCTGGTCTGAAGACCAATGGGTCAAAAAAGGGGATATCCTCTTCTTTGGCTACACCAACTAATGTAGTAGATTGCGTTCCCGGAGGACACTTTCTCCATTTCGTCGGTACTGGTAACAACGGATCTTGACCTCGTTTCTTTTTCTTGTTATTTGACTTCTTGGAATGGAATTCTTCTCATGATAGTCACACAAGCAAAGGAGAAGAGGATGGGTCCCGAGGGAACTCTTTTTCTTCTATTCTAAGTTTTGATTGCACGAGCAGCATAACAACATAACAGTTTTGTGTAAGGAAGTAAGGAAAGACTCCTTTCTGAAATTGAAGGACTTAATTAGCCTGTCGTATATAACAGATAATGAGTCTCAAAGAGAGTTTCCAATGGGTTACATCAAGTTCCATTCCCAGTATGCGAAATCAGTAAACACGAATATCTGTATATAAGAAACTTCTATTCCAATCCACAATCGGTCCAACAAGGCAACTGTCGTCAACTAGATCAATCAGGAATAAGCAATATGTCGTACCCTATCTGTCATATTTGCTTTTCGGTAAAGGGTACACACGACTTTCTTTTTACTTATTCAATTCTCTGTCTTGCTAAACACAAATCCTTCTTTTCTTGTATAGACGAAATAAAAATGAGAACTAAGTAGGTTTCGACCCATTAAAGGAGTCAATGGCACGCACACAAAGCAGGAGGAAATCGGTACCCCGCGAGGCTGGCGAAGTCGGCACAAGAAGTAGGCGGAGTAGAGGCAGCAGTTGCGGGCTCAGGTGCGGCTAAATCGCAATCAATATTCCCGTCTGGGGTTGGCGGAGTTGGTAGAAAGCACGGTTGGCGATAAGCTGGTACTAGTTTCATTCTTTCTATTCCAAAAAAATCCAATACCCGGAACTGGTAAATCAAACAATGTAGGCACACGTTGGCACAGTTCTGTAAATAAGAGATGTCTCATCCGGTTGAGCTGTCGCAATCAGTCTTTCTCTTCCTTTCTTAGTAGCAGATCCAACATGACTGTATTAAACCTTAAGCAATCAGGGTTAAGCTAGCTCATTGCCTGAAAGTGGAGCTCGTATTATACACCTTGACCCCCACCTTTTTTGAATCCTTCCTCCATATATATTGTTATATAAGAGAAGTCCCATAACTGCCTCATTCAGATCGATTCCAGTCGCCGCTACGGTCACATCAATCCGTTATGGCTCGGACCCTCTTAGCAGCTGGATCCTTCGGGAAGCCATAGTAGGGATTACGTCAGTACATTCTTAGGCGAGCAGTGGGTTATATCACCCCTATTTTGTTTTTGACCTTCTGTCTTTTTTAGGCATGGGACCAAACCAAGGTTGATCGAAGTTGAACATTCCTATGGAACTCCCCTTCAGACGACTTCTCTGCGCTTGCCCAGCACCTTTCGTTTTATGGACCAGGACCAATTTCACCTCAGACCATGGTCAAGTCATAACTGACTGGATAACGTTCTCTCAAGGACCTGCAAAACTCTCTAATGCGGATGATCAAACGTTGCTTCAGATGTGTATGAGAAGGAAGCGTCTCACAGGACTCTTAGATAGAAACCAGCATAGTCTATGAATTAGCATGAACAGTTTATTGAACTTGGTTGCACTCGTAAAGCGAGCGTGAAGAGAGCTGCGAAAGAAGCCCACGGAACGGAGCGGTTATTTTTCCTGACTAGCAAGTGGACAGGCTCAGATGGCGTAGCTGATGTGTCATGCTAGGTATCTTTTATTGGCCAAGTCAGGCAGGATAGTCAAGTAAGAAAATAGACCATAAGCCATCCTTTATCTTTTTTTTCTAAGAAAGGAACAATAAATAGCTCATAGTTTCCTTGCAACTGCCCTAAGAGTTGTTCTTCTATCATCAGCGAGAGTTTACTTTGCTGTCGATGCAGGCAATAATAGATAGATTTCTGTACATAGTTGGGCCCAGGCTAAGAAAGAAATAATAAATGGATTCCTCCCCCTTTAGCATATGCTTATGTAGCACTCCTATTTTGAATAAGCTTATGGGCAAATACTAGAATATGCTTTTCTCCATTCGGAGATTTATATTCTGTCTCCTTATTTTTGAAAATAAGTTTTTAAGCAAGTGAGCAAGCCATACCATTCATCCTCCACCTCCTCGTCCATGAAGTCCGTTGACTTTCTTTTTCCGGTAAAGGCAGCATATGCCCTAAGAGCCTATTTTTCCACATCAAGAGGAAAGTCCCACACACAACCCCAAAAGAATAAACTGGATGGACCCCTATTCGCGCGCCTATGGACCGATGGTTCCCAACCAGTAACTAGTGCCCCCCCTATGGACCACTCCTATGTAACTCCAACAGAAAAGGGAGACAGAATATAAATGGAATATTATGGGCTTGCTCACCCTAAGCAACTGAAGGAAACTCGTATAGAAATACAGGTTTTGCTTCCGCATAAGAAAGGTCGCTACAAAGCTGGCTCACAGCAGTTCTCTCCTCTAGAGTGTAAAATCATGGATGGAGCTTGATGCAGCAGCCACTAGATTCCTACCTTTAGTGCTTGCCAATGGATGGTCCTTCTTTCCCTTCCGATACAAAAAACGATTTATTGGCCTTCTCACTAGTGGTCTCAATCCTTGACTCCAGTATGTATCTCATATCAGGTGCCCTACTCCTTTTTATAGATAGATGCGTCTGGAGACTGATAACGCTTGTGATCTCTTTCTTTTTCTATTGGTTAAGGAATGCTAATAATGAAATAACTGATAGAGCTGCTAATGGATTTCATGTCCCTCTTGATCTCCATTCTCATTGGACGTTTTGACTTAGTAGCTATGTGATTTTTCACTTTGATCCGCGTACTTTATTTCTTCTTTCACTACTTCCTTTCGTCTCTCTTCTTCGGGCCCTGTATTGGGAACCATTCTTTTCCCGGTTCCCGTTAGAATAGCATTCCTTCCATTCTGCCAACCAACCATATCTCTTATCCCTAGCTCGGCTCTTTTAGAACCAATTTCCATCTTTCCACTGACAGCTGCGAAGAGCTCCCCTTCACTAGGTATGGTTGTTTTTGGTTCATAATGGTGGTCTAGGAGAACCCGAAACTAGAGCACACACGGGATATGCATTTTTTCTATGGTTTGTGATTGTTGCAACCACCTGTCTCTCTTTTTTTACTTTATTAGATATTTCATAAAACAAACTCTCTATGGATCCCCACCATAGAAGGGCAACAAGAGCTAATGGACTCAGTTAGGGCAACAGATGATAACAACTCATCAGGTTCGAACTGACATTATTTATATACTAAGACCTATATTCCATGAAGGAGTCGCGAAACTTCTGTTAGGTTCTTATCTGAGATTCCATCTATACGGAGCATATGTTGGTTTAGAATTGCTCGGGAATTCATTGATAGTGACTTTTGAAGTTCTAGGTTTTCTAGTCTACTCCTCTTTTTTCTCGATCGAGCCTCTTTCCCTCATTCTACTTGTCCATCCCTCTTCACGAACTTGTACAATCAATGCCACAAAGATAACAAACTCGATTATCGAATATATAAGGAAAGGGGCGACGGTTTGGCACCAGATATCCGGGGATGTGGAAAGAGCAGCTGTGAAAAGCGGAAAAACCATCAAAAAACGATGATTGCTTGTGAAGGTTTCCGCAGAAAGACCCCTTGGTTCTGGCAAACAGATCACAATTACAGGTACCTAGGAGCATACCGATGGAATGAACAAAATACGAACAGTTAACATAATATAGTCATAGATCTTAGGTTGTAACTTGATCATGAGCGAATTTGTTGATGTTGCACCCACGAAGTATGGGAAGTGCCAAACATTGGAAACTACCCGGGGAGGAGTTAGGAGCAGGAACAAGGAGAAGCGAGAACCACTTAAATGGAGGATTCTATTGTATTTCTGCCTTTGTTCCCCATAGCAACTCGGGATTGAAAAGCACCAAATTTGATGACTTATTAAGGGAAAGACGAAGCAAGAGCATGCTATTGAAGACGTTGCAACATATGTCGGGGGGGGGGGGGCTCCGTTGATTGTGTACAAACAAAATACGAGTCCAAAGGTAGGGTAATAAAGGGTTTAGCTAATGGAGAAATTGACTCTTCCGGGAACCAGTAACGCGTAAACCATGTCAAACCAAGACCGATCAATATCCGAACGGAACGGATTCAAACTTCTCCTAGAAAAGTTTCCGGTGCGAAATTCAAAAAATGAGTAATTCAAAGGAAAAATGAATTTGAGGCATGCGCCGGACTGAAGAGACTGATTCCTTTCTCCGGGACCATTTCTTTGTTTGCGTGAGAGAATCCCGCACCCTGTTTGCAACCAATGCAAATTAACATTGCTCAAGACCCCAAGAAGGCCCTGATAGAAGTGGGACCGTCTCTTCTGAGCTTTGAAGTCCCTTTTCCATTTCCGTAATTCCTTTACGACAAAATCCCCTGCTAATCCCCCAGCGCGCAGTCGTCCAACCTGGGTTTTTAGATAGTGGTTGATTGCCCTGGATTCGTAACTACTACCCTCGCCCCCCCCCCAACATCTTTTTATTACGATTCGCTCATTTTTAAGGTTCGTTCTGCTTTTGGTCTTCAAGAAATTCAGAATATTTCTGAATTCCCGTTTTTGCGCTGGGTCAAGCGTGCCCCCCTCCAGAAAATCCGTAATGGGATCGTCCTGAGCAGGCGGGGCGTCCTGAGCAGGTCGGGGTCCAGAATCAATTCCAAAGTCCAGTGCCAACTTCATGATCAAAATCAACTATCACCTTCTCGGGACTCAACCTGGAACTTCTTTCACTTTAATATGCCTCGTTCAATGAGAAAGCATATGATCGAAGAGCAGCACTAAAGAAGCACGCTAGACTTCCTACTTTTGGGGTTTTTAAGGTGACTGATGCCTTTCAAAAGTGTGCTTTGGGCCCATCCTTAGTACTTGACGCAGAATGGAGCTAGTTATCCATTTTCAAAAGCGGATTCGGTGGTTCAAGAAGTAGAATTATGCATAGATTGCCGAAAGAAAGACGAATAAAGTGTTGGAAATATGCCCTAGAGGCAATAATAAATAGGTTATTATTATAATTTCCTTGTTCATGATAATCGTTTATTATCCATGCTAGAATTGTATTGATAGGAAACTCAGATACATGTGTGGATACATAGACAACACCATGTCCCTAGTAAGCCTCTAGGAGACTAGCTCGTTGATCAAAAGATGGTTACGGTTTCCTGACCATGGACATTGGATGTCGTTGATAACGGGATCACATCATTAGGAGAATGATTTGATGGACAAGACCCAATCCTAAGCCTAGCACAAGATCGTGTAGTTCGTTTGCTCAGAGCTTTTCTAATGTCAACTATCAGTTCCTTAGACCATGAGATTGTGCAACTTCCGGATACCGTAGGAATGCTTTGGGTGTACCAAACGTCACAACGTAACTGGGTGGCTATAAAGGTGCACTACGGGTATCTCCGAAAGTGTCTGTTGGGTTGGCACGAATCGAGACTGGGATTTGTCACTCCGTGTAAACGGAGAGGTATCTCTGGGCCCACTCGGTAGGACATCATCATAATGTGCACAGTGTGACCAAGGAGTTGATCACGGGATGATGTGAGTTACGGAACGAGTAAAGAGACTTGCCGGTAACGAGATTGAACAAGGTATAGGGATACCGACGATCGAATCTCGGGCAAGTAACATACCGTTAGACAAAGGGAATTGAATACGGGATTGATTGAATCCCCGACATCGTGGTTCATCCGATGAGATCATCGTGGAACATGTGGGAGCCAACATGGGTATCCAGATCCCGCTGTTGGTTATTGACCGGAGAACGTCTCGGTCATGTCTGCATGGTTCCCGAACCCGTAGGGTCTACACGCTTAAGGTTCGATGACGCTAGGGTTATAGGGAAAGCATGTACGTGGTTACCGAATGTTGTTCGGAGTCCCGGATAAGATCCCGGACGTCACGAGGAGTTCCGGAATGGTCCGGAGGTAAAGATTTATATATGGGAAGTCCTGTTTTGGTCACCGGAAAAGTTTCGGGTGAAATCGGTAATGTACCGGGACCACCGGGAGGGTCCCGGGGGTCCACCAAGTGGGGCCACCAGCCCCAGAAGGCTGCGTGGGCCAAGTGTGGGAGGGGACCAGCCCCAGGTGGGCTGGTGCGCCCCCCACCAAGGCCCAAGGCGCATGGGAGAGTGGGAGGGGGCAAACCCTAGGTCCAGATGGGCCTTAGGGCCCATCTAGTGGGGCGCCTCCCCCTCTCCTCCCCTTGGCCGCCCCCCTTGATGGGATCTAGGGCTGGCCGCCTCCTCTTGGGGGTGGAAACCCTAAGGGGGGCGCAGCCCCCTTCCCCCCTATATATACTTGAGGTTTGGGCTGCCATACACACACGAGAAAGTCTCCTTTTGGTGATGCCCTACCCCTCTCCCTCCTCCTCCTCTCCCGCGGTGCTTGGCGAAGCCCTGCGGGATTGCCACGCTCCTCCACCACCACCATGCCGTCGTGTTGCTGCTGGATGGAGTCTTCCCCAACCTCTCCCTCTCTCCTTGCTGGATCAAGGCGTGGGAGACGTCACCGGGCTGCACGTGTGTTGAACGCGGAGGCACCGTTCTTTCGGTGCTTAGATCGGAATCAACCGCGATCTGAATCGCTACGAGTACGACTCCCTCATCCGCGTTCTTGCAACGCTTCCGCATCGCGATCTACAAGGGTATGTAGATTCACTCCCCTTCCCCTCGTTGCTAGATTACTCCATAGATTGATCTTGGTGATGCGTAGAAAATTTTGAATTTCTGCTACGTTCCCCAACAGTGGCATCATGAGCTAGGTCTATGCGTAGTTTCTATGCACGAGTAGAACACAAAGAAGTTGTGGGCGTCGATGTTGTCAATTCTTCTTGCCGCTACTAGTCTTATCTTGTTTCGGCGGCATTGTGGGATGAAGCGGCCCGGACCGACCTTACACGTACGCTTACGTGAGACAGGTTCCACCGACTGACATGCACTAGTTGCATAAGGTGGCTAGCGGGTGTCTGTCTCTCCCACTTTAGTCGGAACGGATTCGATGAAAAGGGTCCTTATGAAGGGTAAATAGAAATTGGCATATCACGTTGTGGTCTTACGTAGGTAAGAAACGTTCTTGCTAGAAACCTATACAAACCACGTAAAAACTTGCAACAATAATTAGAGGACGTCTAACTTGTTTTTGCAGCAAGTGCTATGTGATGTGATATGGCCAGAAGATATGATGAATGATATATGTGATGTATGAGATTGATCATATTCTTGTAATAGGGATCACGACTTGCATCTCGATGAGTATGACAACCGGCAGGAGCCATAGGAGTTGTCTTTATTTTTTGTATGACCTGCGTGTCATTGAATAACGCCATGTAAGTTACTTTACTTTATTGCTAAGCGCGTTAGCCATAGAAGTAGAAGTAACCGTTGGCGTGACAACTTCAAGAAGACACAATGATGGAGATCATGATGATGGAGATCATGGTGTCATGCCGGTGACAAAGATGATCATGGTGCCCCGAAGATGGAGATCAAAGGAGCAAAATGATATTGGCCATATCATGTCACTATTTGATTGCATGTGATGTTTATCATGTTATGCATCTTATTTGCTTAGAACGACGGTAGTAAGTAAGATGATCCCTCACTAAAATTTCAAGAAAGTGTTCACCCTAACTGTGCACCGTTGCGAAGGTTCGTCGTTTCGAAGCACCACGTGATGATCGGGTGTGATAGATTCTTACGTTCGAATACAACGGGTGTTGACGAGCCTAGCATGTACAGACATGGCCTCGGCACACACGCAATACACTTAGGTTGACTTGACGAGCCTAGCATGTACAGACATGGCCTCGGAACACAAGAGACCGAAAAGTCGAACATGAGTCGTATAGCAGATACGATCAACATGGAGATGTTCACCGATGATGACTAGTCCGTCTCACGTGATGATCGGACACGGCCTAGTTTGACTCGGATCATGTATCACTTAGATGACTAGAGGGATGTCTATCTGAGTGGGAGTTCATTAATCAGACGAACTTCATTATCATGAACATAGTCAAAAGGTCTTTGCGAATTATGTCTTGCGCTTTAAGTTCTACTGGTTTAGATATGTTCCTAGAGAAAATTTAGTTGAAAGTTGGTAGTAGCAATTATGCGGACTGGGTCCGTAAACTGAGGATTGTCCTCATTACTACACAGAAGGCTTATGTCCTTAATGCACCGCTCGGTGTGCTGAACCTCAGCGTCGTCTGTAGATGTTGCGAAACATCTGACATACACGTTTTGATAACTACGTGATAGTTCAGTGCGGTTTAGAATTGTGGCACCCAAGACGTTTTTGAAACGTCGCAGAACATGTGAGATGTTCCAAAGACTTAAATTGGGATTTCAGACTAGTGCCCACGTCAAGAGGTATGAGACCTCTGACAAGTTTCTTAAGCCTGCAAACTAAGGGAGAAAATCTCAATCGTTGAGCGTGTGCTCAGATTGTCTGAATGCCACAATCGCTTGAATCGAGTGGGAGTTAATCTCCCAGATGAGATAGCGATAGTTCTCCATAGTCACTGCCACCAAGCTAGTAGAGCTTCGTGATGAACTATAACATATCAAGGATAGTTATGATGATCCTTGAGCTACTCGCGATGTTTGACACCGCGAGAGTAGAAATCAAGAAGGAGCATCAATTGTTGATGGTTAGTAGAACCACTAGTTTAAGAAGGGCAAGGGCAAAAGGGATACTTCATGAAACAGCAAGTCGTTTGCTGCTCTAGTGAAGAATCCCAAGGTTGAACCCAAACCCGAGACTAAGTGCTTCTGTAATAAGAGGAACGGTCACTGAAGCAGTACTACCCTAGATACTTGGTAGATGAGAAGACAGGCAAGGTCGACAGAAGTATATTGGATATACGTCATATGAATGTGTACTTTACTAGTACTCCCAGCAGCACCAGGGTATTAGATACCGGTTCGGTTGCTAAGTGTTAGTAACTCGAAATAAAAGCTGCGGAATAAACGGAGACTAGCTAAAGGTGAGATGACGATATGTGTTGGAAGTGTTTCCAAGGTTGATGTGATCAAGCATCGCATGCTCCCTCTACTATCGAGATTTGGTGTTTGCGTTGAGCATGATTGGATTATGTTTATCGCAATACGGTTATTCATTTAAGGAGAATAATGGTTACTCTGTTTATTTGAATAATACCTTCAATGGTCTTGCACCTAAAATGAATCTCGATCGTAGTGATACACATGTTCATGCCAAAAAGGATATATGATAGTAATGATAGTACCACATACTTGTGGCACTGCCACTTGAGTCATATTGGTATAGAACGCATGAGGAAGCTCCATGTGGATGGATCTTTGGACTCACTCATTTTTGAAAAGATTGAGACATGCGAACCATGTCTATTGGTATATATGCATGAAGAAACTCCATGCAGATGGATCATTTAGACTCACTTGATTATGAATCACTTGAGACATGCAAATCATACCACATGGGCAAGATGACTGAAAGTCCTCGTTTTCAGTAAGATGGAACAAGAGAGCAACTTATTGGAAGTAATACATTTTGATGTATGCAGTCCAATGAGTGCTGAGGCATGCAGTGGATATCATTATGTTCTTACTTCACAGATGATTTGAGTAGATGCTGAGAATATTTACATGATGAAACACAAGTCTGAATTATTGGAAGGTTCAAGTAATTTCAGAGTGAAGTTGAAGATCGTCGTGACAAGAGGATAAAATGTCTATGATATGATCATAGAGATATCTGAGTTACGAGTTTGGCACACAATTAAGACATTGTGGAAAGTGTTTCACAATTAATACCGCCTGGAACACCATAGTGTGATGGTGTGTCCGAACATCATGACTGCACCCTATTGGATATGGTGCATACCATGATGTTTCTTATCAAATTACCACTATCGTTTATGGGTTAGGCATTAGAGACACCCGCATTCACTTTAAAAGGGGCACCACGCAATTCCGTTGAGACGACACCGTTTAGAGACACCTAAGTTGTCGTTTCTTAAAAGTTTGGGGCTGCGATGCTTATGAGAAAAAGTTTCAGGCTGATAAGCTCGAACCCAAAGCGGATAAATGCATCTTCATAGAAAACCCAAAACAGTTGGGTATACCTCCTATTTCAGATCTGGAAGCAAAAGTAATTGCTTCTAGAAATGAGTCCTTTCTCGAGGAAAAGTTTCTCTCGAAAGAATTGAGTGGGAGGATGGTGGAGACTTGATAAGGTTATTGAACCGTCACTTCAACTAGTGTGTAGCAGGGCACAGGAAGTTGTTCCTGTGGCACCTACACCAGTTGAAGTGGAAGCTTATGATAGTGATCATGAAACTTCGGATCAAGTCACCACCAAACCTCGTAGGACGACGAGGATGCGTGCTACTTCGGAGTGGTACGTGATCCTGTCTGAGATATCATGTTGTTGGACAATACTGAACCTACGAGCTATGGAGAAGCGATGGTGGGCCCATATTCCGACAAATGGTTAGAAGCCATAAAATCCGAGAGGATCCATGTATGAAAACAAAGTATAGACTTTGAGAGCACTACTTGATGGTCGTAAGGCTGTTGAGGTAAATGGATCTTTAAGAAGAATACGGACATGGACGGTAATGTTGCCGTCTATGAAGCTCGACTTGTGGCAAAGAGTATTTCCACAAGTTCAAGGAGTTGACTACGATGAGATTTTCTCATCCGTAGCGGTGCTTAAGTCCGTCGGAATCATGTTAGCATTATCTGCATTTGTGAAATCTAGCAGATGGATGTCAAAACAAGTTTCCTTACCAGTTTTCGTAAGGAAAGGTTGTATGTGATACAATCAGAAAGGTTTTGTCCATCCTAAGGATGCTAAAAGGTATGCTAGCTCCAGCGATCCTTCTAAGGACTGGAGTAAGCATCTCGGAGTTGGAATGTACACTTTGATGAGATGATCAAAGATTTTGGATTTATACAAAGTTTATTAGAATCTTGTATTTACAATAAAGTGAGTGGGAGCGCTACAACATTTCGGATAAGTATATGTGAATGACATATTGTTGATCCGAAATGATGTAAAATTTCTGGAAAGCATAAAGGGTTGTTTGAAAGGAGTTTTTCAAAGGAAGACCTGGATAAAGCTGCTTACACATTGGGCATCAAGATCTATAGAGATAGATCAAGACGCTTGATGATACTTTCAAAGAACGCACACCTTGACATGATTTTGAAAGAGTTCAAATAGATCAGCAAAGAAGGAGTTCTTGGCTGTGTTACAAGGTGTGAGTATTGAGTAGGACTCAAGACCTGACCACAGCAGAAGAAAGAGAAAGGACGAAGGTCGTCCCCTATGCTTCAGACGTAGGCTCTACAGTATGCTATGCTGTGTACCGCACATGAAGTGTGCCTTGCCATGAGTTGGTCAAGGGGTACAATAGTGATCCGGGAATGGATCACATGACAGCGGTCGAACATATCCTTAGTACCTAGTGGACTAAGGAATTTTCTCGATTATGGAGGTGAAAAGGAGTTCGTCGTAAAGGGTTACGTCGATGCGAACTTTGACACTAATCCGGATGACTCTGAGTAGTAAACCGGATTCGTATAGTAGAGCAATTACTTGAAATGGCTCCAAATAGCGCGTGGTAGCATCCACAAGATGACATAGATATTCGTAAAGCACACACGGATCTGAAAGGTTCAGACCCGTTGACTAAATAACCTCTCTCACAAGCATAACATGATCAAACCAGAACTCATTGAGTGTTAATCACATAGAGATGTGAACTAGATTGTTGACTCTAGTAAACTCTTGGGTGTTGGTCACATGGTGATGTGACCTGTCAGTGTTAATCACATGGTGATGTGAACTAGATTATTGACTCTAGTGCAAGTGGGAGACTGTTGGAAATATGCCCTAGAGGCAATAATAAATAGGTTATTATTATATTTCCTTGTTCATGATAATCGTTTATTATCCATGCTAGAATTGTATTGATAGGAAACTCAGATACATGTGTGGATACATAGACAACACCATGTCCCTAGTAAGCCTCTAGGAGACTAGCTCGTTGATCAAAGATGGTTACGGTTTCCTGACCATGGACATTGGATGTCGTTGATAACGGGATCACATCATTAGGAGAATGATTTGATGGACAAGACCCAATCCTAAGCCTAGCACAAGATCGTGTAGTTCGTTTGCTCAGAGCTTTTCTAATGTCAAGTATCACTTCCTTAGACCATGAGATTGTGCAACTCCCGGATACCGTAGGAATGCTTTGGGTGTACCAAACGTCACAACGTAACTGGGTGGCTATAAAGGTGCACTACGGGTATCTCCGAAAGTGTCTGTTGGGTTGGCACGAATCGAGACTGGGATTTGTCACTCCGTGTAAACGGAGAGGTATCTCTGGGCCCACTCGGTAGGACATCATCATAATGTGCACAGTGTGACCAAGGAGTTGATCACGGGATGATGTGAGTTACGGAACGAGTAAAGAGACTTGCCGGTAACGAGATTGAACAAGGTATAGGGATACCGACGATCGAATCTCGGGCAAGTAACATACCGTTAGACAAAGGGAATTGAATACGGGATTGATTGAATCCCCGACATCGTGGTTCATCCGATGAGATCATCGTGGAACATGTGGGAGCCAACATGGGTATCCAGATCCCGCTGTTGGTTATTGACCGGAGAACGTCTCGGTCATGTCTGCATGGTTCCCGAACCCGTAGGGTCTACACGCTTAAGGTTCGATGACGCTAGGGTTATAGGGAAAGCATGTACGTGGTTACCGAATGTTGTTCGGAGTCCCGGATGAGATCCCGGACGTCACGCGGAGTTCCGGAATGGTCCGGAGGTAAAGATTTATATATGGGAAGTCCTGTTTTGGTCACCGGAAAAGTTTCGGGTGAAATCGGTAATGTACCGGGACCACCGGGAGGGTCCCGGGGGTCCACCAAGTGGGGCCACCAGCCCCAGAAGGCTGCGTGGGCCAAGTGTGGGAGGGGACCAGCCCCAGGTGGGCTGGTGCGCCCCCCCCACCAAGGCCCAAGGCGCATGGGAGAGTGGGAGGGGGCAAACCCTAGGTCCAGATGGGCCTTAGGGCCCATCTAGTGGGGCGCCTCCCCCTCTCCTCCCCTTGGCCGCCCCCCTTGATGGGATCTAGGGCTGGCCGCCTCCTCTTGGGGGTGGAAACCCTAAGGGGGGCGCAGCCCCCTTCCCCCCTATATATACTTGAGGTTTGGGCTGCCATACACACACGAGAAAGTCTCCTTTTGGTGATGCCCTACCCCTCTCCCTCCTCCTCCTCTCCCGCGGTGCTTGGCGAAGCCCTGCGGGATTGCCACGCTCCTCCACCACCACCATGCCGTCGTGTTGCTGCTGGATGGAGTCTTCCCCAACCTCTCCCTCTCTCCTTGCTGGATCAAGGCGTGGGAGACGTCACCGGGCTGCACGTGTGTTGAACGCGGAGGCACCGTTCTTTCGGTGCTTAGATCGGAATCAACCGCGATCTGAATCGCTACGAGTACGACTCCCTCATCCGCGTTCTTGCAACGCTTCCGCATCGCGATCTACAAGGGTATGTAGATTCACTCCCCTTCCCCTCGTTGCTAGATTACTCCATAGATTGATCTTGGTGATGCGTAGAAAATTTTGAATTTCTGCTACGTTCCCCAACATAAAGACGAATGGAAAGGCCTGTGGACATGACCAAAACAAGGGCTTGTAGCACTTTTCTCAGGAATTGCCCCTGCAGAGGGAGGACAAAGGGTTTTCATCTCGCGAAGAATCAGCAGTTGTGTTGTATATTGACTAAGCTAAATACCATTTTCACTACTTTTGGCCACAGGCGAGATAGAGTTTTTTCTTGAAATTGAGTTCGAACCGATTACTCATAGAAAATGACTACAAAGCAAGGCGAAAGCATGGAGAATTCAATACTGACGAGAAGGTATTATTTAGTGGGTGCAAACGAGCTTTTCCAACCAAGCTAGCATGTGATTGCGATGAAATACTTTTGGGCGGGGCATTACCGATACTAAGATAAAATTCAAAATGAGAAAGGGCTTCGAGCCTCATGCTTTCCTGTTTTATTTGGTTGGGAAATGGCTCTTTCCTGATCTCTTATTGAAATAATTCTATCTCTGTTTGCTAAGTATGTCAATTTCTCCTTAGAAACAAGGCCAAAACCGGGGTTTTACAAGTTTTGACTCATTTTTGACCCGTTTGGATCATCCCGATCGTGCCGCCGTGGAGTCTTATCTTTGTCTGGCTCTGATCTCTGGAAGCGATTAAACTTCTTCTGCAGGTTATTCTTCTACTGCTTATTGCCGGACCCTTCTTTCCTCTTATACGGATTGGGAAAGGATTCCTATTATACGTATATTCTTAAACACATGACACCTTAGGCGCACACTTTATTCAGACAGTGGGGCACGATTCTCTAAAAGAACTTATTGAAAAAAAACATAGCGGTAACGGCTGTTTTAGAAAGCACCTCTTCCTTTCCTGAAACTCAAACAACCTACTAGGCTATTAAAAGGCTAATCCAGACGAAGAAGATAGCGAGAAAACGACTCCTCAAGCCGAAGTAAGGGTGGGACCATCTTATTTTCTGACCGTTTGGAGCTGCTCACAAGGCCTAAACCTTCCTGTAATCCCTGGAGCTTCGTGTAACATCCCAATTTTCAATTTGGATGTTTATAAATAGATCATTCATATGCATCCATGATTTATGCATTTTTGCCCCATTTGTTTTATTTGAATTTTGATCCAAGGAACTTTGAGCAACTCAAGGACCAAAAGAGAGAGTTGGAAGTTTCCCTAAAACCCACTTTTGAAATTTCAAAATTTGGAAATTGGATCAAACTTGGTTCCACCAAAAATTTATTTCCATTATTCCAAAAATAAATAAAGAGAGAAGACAAAATGACTTCTTCAAAAAAAAGAAAATATTGGAAATTGAATTTGGAACCAAAATATATTTGTTGAGTTTTATTTGCAATTTATTTTATTAGTATCGCAAAAAGTTTATTTTTGAAAACTTGCATTTTAGGCCGGATAAAAGTTCACCAGGTCATATATAAGACCATATTACTATGTGAATTTTCTGGGAATTCTTAGACTTATTTTCATTTGTCTTTTGGTGCTTTAATGCTGCTGTAAAAAAACGTTTAAAAAACGCAGCCCAGCAGGCCCATGCCCAGGCGCTATCTTCTTCTTCCTCGTTACAGAAACATGTACGCACTCAGGCAGGCAGCACCCCACCCCTCCCCTCATCTCCCTCGTTCAACTGACTTCCTGAATCGGTTCCCCTTGCCTCCCTCTACCCCTTCCCCTTCCTAGTGCGCCTTGGAGTCGCCTGTAATGGCCATTAGGAGGCAGAGAAACAGCCACCATTAAACACCACAATCTTGACCACTTCTGTTGCCAGGGTGCACTTCGGTGTGCTGCCATTGTAGAGAGTTTGTGGGTGTTTGCGGAGTTCATCTTTGTTGGATACAAGGCATGGCCTCTGTTCCTAGGTCTGGGGGCTCTTGTTTCCGGCACAGATGATGTGCCATGAGTTGTTGGGTGTGGTTTTTTTGCCGGTTTCCCATATTAACCGCGCGTTGTATGGTTTTTGGGTCCGGTTTCCCTATTAACTGGACCATTTTCCCTCTTCTATAATGCAAAGGCAGAGCACCTGCCGTTCACGCTAAAAAAAACACCACAATCTTTTCGGATTCTGACATCCCCAAGCCCTATATAAAGCACCCCTGGGAGCTCCTCTCAACCCTCGTCCGAAGCCCTCTACTTCTGGAGATTTTCCCCCTCCCTAACCTTGCCAATTGCTCGCCGGAGTTCGTGGATTCCGGTGGCTTCTCCACCACACCAGGAGGCGATACCGACCCCGCGGTGCTGTTCCTCGGATCCGCCTCACGTTGCTCTTCACCGTTCCGCACGCGTCCTTCGCCGAAGCACACTAGACTTGCCTTCTTCCTCGTCGCCGGCGACAAGTCCGGTGAGCACCCAGCCAGTCAATCAGAGGGCGCCACTTGGCATCTGGCCGAACTTTTTTTCTCTTTTTCCAGTATTTTCCCAATCTCATATTCTATACCAATTCTTGTTTCTAGTATATATTTTAGTCTATAGATCCGCTTTAGTTGATTCTTTTTCGTACTAGTTCATAGAAATCCCATCTATCCAGAGAACCAAATGAAAAATATTATTGAAAATTTAAAAAATTGAATTCAAACAGATCTGAATTCAAACTTCGTTAGGCCGAATCTCGAGTATCGTAACTCCATTTTAGGTGATTCTTTTTGCAAAACGAAGCTTTTGTCGTGTACTTTATGTTAAACCCAAACACACATATTTTTGCTGCTGTAAATATTACGCTGTACAGAAACTTTATTTGGATGTTTTGGAGTTTTTTGAAGTCTTTCATTTGTTTTCTTTTTGGATCTTTGCTTGTATGCTTATGTATGTTATTTCTTGCTTACGCTAGATCATCCGGAGTGCGAAGCTTGCTACTACGAATCTTTAGAGTTCAACGATCGTCAGTAAGGCAAGTTCACGGTTTGATCATAATTTTCAATACCCAGTTTTTACTATGCATTAGTTTCACCCTCAAAGATTGCATGAATAAGATTGGGAACATGTGGTTATGCTTTGTAGTTCATGTGGTAGGAACCTATGACCTTTGATCACCCCGGGAATATTCGTTATATCATATCTTGCTTAGCCATGCTCGTAGACGGGGATTGATATGTGTGATCCATGCAAGTTGTGAGAGATAATAATTTTGGGACAACATAAGGTGGCAACTTTAATACACATCTGGGTGGATTGTTTGGGGCACCTGGAGTAACCAGTGCTTGCCCAAGGGGAATCCCGGAGTACCCGTGTGATTACCCTAGGTCCGCCACCCAAGCTCAAAGGGATCATAAGATATTTCATGCCTAGAATCTTTCGTGTGCAGCCACAAGCCATTATGGGCTCTGGCATAGTTGAGTAAGTTGTGTGACCTCTTTTCATGGTAGACTAGCTGATGTAGGGGAAAGTAGGTTTACCGGTCTACCCAGGGTTAAGGGGAAACACTTCTGAAAGGCTATGTCTCGATCTTCCGATCATGAAGGTGGTCGAGTCTTGTGGGGAGAAGTCCGCAAACCTCTGCAGAGTGTACAAACTAATCATGATTAGTCGTGTCCCTGGTTACGGACAATTTGAGTATCTAGAAGTGAATTATTGGTTGATCTCATCACTCTATTTAATGAAATTATTGGGCTACTAATAACTTGGGAATTTTGGGATTGAGTTGGAGGAACCTTCTCAATAATGGCATTTTAATTTAGTAGTAAAAAAAGTTTATTCCTTTGTTGTAGGGTAAAATTAGCTTTATGCAAAATTAAACTTAGAGCCTCCACCAGCTAAATTTGCATATAGAGATAGTCTTTTCATTTATTATTATTCTATGGTGTGAAATTGCCAGCATATTCCATGTGCTGACCTACACGGCTGCAACGTCTTATGTTGCAGACTTTTCGGACGAGGATTAAAGGTGCAATAGGTCGTTGTTCTGCACTCAGTTTGCCGTGGAGTTGGATGGACTCATTTACCTTTGAAGCTTCTGCAATTATTTTTATTTAGATGGCCTTTGGCCATATTATTGTAATAAATACTCTTTTGAGAACCTCGATGTAATAAAGTGTGATTGTACTCTGTTGTAATTCCTTCAGTACTGTGTGTGTAAGCATACCGATCCAGGGATGACACTTAAGCACAGAGACTTCGATCCATTTTGGGTCGGGTCGCTACAAGATGGTATCAGCGCACACGCTGACTGTAGGACGCGTCCACTAGGAAATGGAAAACCATAGGAAGAAAACTTTATTTTACAACTTCCTTATATATCCGTTGGTCTGTACTCTTTTCTATTCATTTCTATCTCTTCTCTACTTCAATTAAATAGTTGTTGAACCCCATCACCAAGTTGCTCAGCCCAATGTGACCATGACCTATGAAGACATCATTGACGAAGAAGAAGAAGCTAGAGTTGACTTTGATTTGAGAAGATTTAGTTCAAACCACCACTACCAAGTTGAGTCCAACGAATGATTGCGGTAGTATGAAGAGATCATATCTCTTGTGGATATGACCTTACGTGTAGGTTTTTGCTTGTGTGGTGTGATCTGTGTGAATTGCTTGATTTGAAATTTTCTTACTATCATAAGCATATGGGTAGTGATTTCTCTCATTAGGCCCTTATTCTATTCTAATTTCTCATCCACTCTAAACCTAACAGATGCCTCCGAGAAGTGACCCGGAATTCCCACCGGAACTTACCCAGTTGATCCAGAACCAGAATGCCCTCATGCAGCTACTCATCCAGAATCAGAACCAGAACAACAACAACCCACCGCCACCACCCCCCGTCGACAACCTTACCCGTTTCCTGAGGTTGAACCCACCAGTGTTCTCTAGCAGCACAGAGCCGATCGTTGTGGATGATTGGCTTCGCAAGATCGGAAGGGAGCTGACCACCACAGGATGCACTGACGCTGAGAAGGTGCGCTTTGCCGCACATCAATTGGATGGACCAGCAGCTTCATGGTGGGAGAATTACACCACCACATTCCCCATAGCCAATGTGACTTGGGATCAGTTCTAGCAGGCGTTCCGTACCGCACAAGCTTCAGTCGGAGCTATGCGTCTGAAGAAGCGTGAGTTCCGCAACTTACGCCAGGGAAATCGTTCTGTTGGTGATTATGTGGAGGAATTCAGTAAGTTATCCAGGTATGCTCCCGGAGACGTGGCTGATGATGCCGCTAAGCAGGAGAAATTTCTGGAGGGACTAAACGATAATCTGGGACTTCAGTTGACTGTGGCTACCTTTAACAATTATCAAGAGTTGGTCGACAAGGCTCTCATTCTGGAAGGCAAGCAGCAGCAGGTGGAGAATCGCAAAAGGAAGTACGGACAGGGAAAGTACAACTCTGGTGTTCAGCAGAAGCCCCGCTATACCCCGTACTCGGGAAATAATGGTCCAGGATCTGGCAAGTATAGTGGACACACTCACCATAATCATGGAGGACATTCACATCATGGAGGGAATGGACACAACCATAATGTCCATAGGAATGGCAATGGGAACGGAGGAAACAATAATCAGCATCACTCCAACCCCGCTACACCGTCAAAGAAGGATCTGAGCCACATTACCTGTTTCAAGTGCGGGAAGACCGGACACTACGCCACTGATTTCCCTGAGGCGAAGAACGGGAATGGAAATGGAAGCTCTGGAAAGAAGCCCAATCCTTTCACCAGAGGTCAGGTGAATCACGTCAATGTGGAGGAAGTTTATGACCAGCCTGACATCGTTGTTGGTAAGTTCTTGATTAATTCATTTACAGCCCTTGTTCTTTTCGACACTAGTGCATCGCATTCATTCATATCAAGGGGGTTTGTGGATAAGTTTAAGTTGCCGACCGTAGCCCTTAAGTCACCTATGTTAGTGAGTTCCCCAGGAGCAGAGTATATGGCTAGCCGGGGATGTTTTCAGCTGCCATTGACCATAGGGAGACATGTGTTTCCCACAGACCTCATTATCATAGAATCCCAAGGATTGGACGTGATCCTAGGTATGGATTGGCTATCCAAGTACGAGGGAAACATCGATTGTGCCAGTAAGTCGGTTCTTCTCACCACCCCAGAGGGGAAACGGATCAAGTATGTGTTGAGGCATACGCCAAGCAGGACTCAAGTGAATTTCTCTTTCGGGAGTTGTTCAGGAGGAAGTACTAGTTGTGAAGGATTATCCCGATGTTTTCCCAGAGGAATTGTCCGGCATGCCACCGGATCGGGACATAGAGTTTTTGATCAAATTGTTACCAGGCACCGGACCAATATCCAAGAGACCGTACCGGATGCCCGCAAATGATCTGGAGGAAATTAAGAAGCAGATTAGGAATTATTGGAGAAAGGTTATATTCGACCGAGTTCATCACCTTGGGGAGCCCCAGTGCTTCTAGTTGAGAAGAAGGATGGATCCTTGAGAATTGTTGTAGATTATCGTGCGTTGAATGAGGTGATGATCAAGAACAAGTACCCTCTGTCGATGATCAATGATTTGTTTGACCAGCTACAAGGAGCAAAAGTTTTCTCAAAGATCGATCTTCGATCAGGATATCACCAGCTGAAGATTCGAGAACAGGATATACCTAAGACAGCCTTTACCACAAGATATGGGCTTTATGAGTATACGGTCATGTCTTTTGGTTTGACTAATGCCGCTGCCTATTTTATGAGTATGATGAATAAGGTATTCATGGAGTTCTTGGATAAGTTTGTTGTGGTATTCATTGATGACATATTGATTTACTCGAAGAATGAAGAAGAACACAAGGAACATTTGCGCTTGGTTCTAGAGAAGCTCAGGGAACATCAATTATACGCAAAGTTCAGCAAGTGCGAATTCTGGTTGAAGGAAGTTGGATTTCTCGGACATGTTATATCAGGAGAAGGGATAGCAGTAGACCCCTCAAAGGTTGAAGCCGTCACCGAATGGAAGGCACCCACCTCAGTCGGAGAGATTCGCAGTTTTCTTGGACTCGCAGGATATTATGGGAGGTTTATTGAGAATTTCTCCAAGATCGCGAAGCCCATGACAGAGTTATTGAAGAAAGACACCAAGTTTAATTGGACCGAGGAATGTGAGGCTAGTTTTCAGGAGTTGAAGAAACATTTGGTCACAGCCCTAGTGCTAATTCTTCCGAATATACACAAGGATTTTCAGGTGTATTGCGACGCTTCACGTCAGGGACTTGGAGGTGTTCTTATGCAAGAAGGAAGAGTTGTTTCATATGCCTCACGTCAGCTTCGACCTCATGAGCGAAATTATGCCACACATGATTTGGAGTTAGCAGCCGTAGTGCACGCACTCAAGACCTGGAGACATTTTCTTATTGGAAATAGGTGTGATGTTTACATGGATCACAAGAGTTTGAAATACATCTTCACGCAGAAGGAGTTGAACCTCAGGCAGAGAAGATGGTTGGAGCTCATAAAGGATTATGATATGAAATTGCACTATCACCCAGGAAAGGCCAATGTTGTGGCAGATGCATTGAGCCGCAAGAGCTACGTCAATACCCTCACAGCAGGAGGATTACCTCAGGAGTTAATTGATGATCTCAGAGATCTTCGATTGGAGATAGTACCATGAGGTTTTGTTGCCGCAATGGAAATTCAATCCACTTTGTTGGGAAAGATCCGAGAAGCCCAGAAGTTAGACAAAGGTATTGAGGAGATAAAGGGAAGGATGAACCAAGGAAAGGCAGAAGGATTTTGTGAGGATGAACATGGAACCTTATGGTTTGAGCAGTGTATTTACATGCCAAATGACCCAGAGATCAGGAAATTGATTCTTCAGGAGGCTCATGATTCGCCTTATTCAATACACCCGGGCAACACCAAGATGTATTTGGACTTGAAGGAAAGTTTCTGGTGGACAGGTATGAAGAAGGATATTGCCGAGTATGTCGCAGTATGTGACGTATGTCAGAGGGTTAAGGCAGAGCACCAGAAACCAGCAGGATTACTTCAGCCTTTGCCGATACCAAATTGGAAGTGGGCCAAGCTTGGGACTTCATTACAGGATTACCCAGGACCCAATCAGGCTATGATTCTATTTGGGTAGTGGTTGATCGCTTGACTAAGGTAGCTCACTTCAACCCCGTGAAAACCACATAGACAAGTGCTAAGTTAGCCAAGATATACATGACCAGGATCGTATGTCTGCATGGAGTTCCGAGGACCATCGTATCAGATAGAGGAACACAATTTACCTCAAAGTTTTGGCATCAGTTACATGAAACTTTGGGTGCCAGGCTGGAGTTCATACAGCTTTTCATCCACAGACAGATGGGCAGACCGAGAGAGTCAATCAGATTCTGGAGGACATGTTGAGAGCTTGTGCACTAGATTATGGATCTAGTTGGGATGCTAATTTGCCATACGCAGAGTTCTCATATAACAACACTATCAAGCTAGTTTGAAAATGGCCTCTTTCGAAGCTTTGTACGGAAGGAGGTGCAGGACACCATTGATGTGGGATGAAGTTGGAGACCGTAAATTACTCGGACCAGATTTAATTAGAGATTCAGAGGAGAAAGTCAAGCTGATCCGCGACAGACTCAAGGTAGCCCAATCCAGACAGAAGAGTTATGCCGATACTAAACGCAAGGAGGTAACCTATGAAGTCGGAGGTATAGCATATCTGCGTGTGTCGCCACTTCGAGGAGTTAAACGATTTGGAGTCAAAGGAAAGTTAGCACCACGGTTTGTGGGGCCGTACAGAGTTTTAGAACGCTTGGGTGAAGTTGCCTACAAGTTGGAATTACCCGAATCCTTGTCAGGAGTTCATGATGTGTTTCACGTTTCCCAGTTGAAGAAGTGCCATGCAGAGATGGCCGATATTCCTCTAAGAGATACAGTGCCATTGGAGGCCATACAGTTGGATAGTGATCTGACCTATGAGGAGAAGCCCGTCAAGATTCTCGAGACTGCAAGCAGGGTTACCCGCAGCAAGGTCATCAAGTTCTACAAGGTTCAATGGAGTCATCATACCGAAGAAGAAGCCACCTGGGAACGAGAAGAAGATCTCCGACAGGACCACCCACACCTTTTTGCTAGCCAACCCGAATCTCGGGGGCGAGATTCATCTTAAGGGGGGTAGGTTTGTAACATCCCAATTTTCAATTTGGATGTTTATAAATAGATCATTCATATGCATCCATGATTTATGCATTTTTGCCCCATTTGTTTTATTTGAATTTTGATCCAAGGAACTTTGAGCAACTCAAGGACCAAAAGAGAGAGTTGGAAGTTTCCCTAAAACCCACTTTTGAAATTTCAAAATTCTGAAATTGGATCAAACTTGGTTCCACCAAAAATTTATTTCCATTATTCCAAAAATAAAATAAAGAGAGAAGATAAAATGACTTCTTCAAAAAAAGAAGAAAATATTGGAAATTGAATTTGGAACCAAAATATATTTGTTGAGTTTTATTTGCAATTTATTTTATTAGCATAGCAAAAAGTTTATTTTTGAAAACTTGCATTTTAGGCCGGATAAAAGTTCACAAGGTCATATATATGACCATATTACTATGTGAATTTTCTGGGAATTCTTAGACTTATTTTCATTTGTCTTTTGGTGCATTAATGCTGCTGTAAAAAAACGTTTAAAAAACGCAGCCCAGCAGGCCCATGCCCAGGCGCTATCTTCTTCCTCTCAACGTTGAATCGGTTCCCCTTGCCTCCCTCTACCCCTTTCCCTTCCTAGTGCACCTTGGAGTCGCCTGTAATGGCCATTACGAGGCAGAGAAACAGCCACCATTAAACACCACAATCTTTTCGGATTCTGACCTCCCCAAGCCCTATATAAAGCACCCCTGGGAGCCCCTCTCAACCCTCGTCCGAAGCCCTCTACTTCTCGAGATTTTCCCCCTCCCTAACCTCGCCAATTGCTTGCCGGAGTTCGTGGATTCCGGCGGCTTCTCCACCACACCAGGAGGCGATACCGACCCTGCGTTGCTGTTCCTCGGATCCGCCTCACGTTGCTCTTCACCGTTCCGCACGCGTCCTTCGCCGAAGTACACCGGAGTTGCCTTCTTCCTCGTCGCCGGCTACAAGTCTGGTGAGCACCCAGCCAGCCAATCAGAGGGCGCCACTTGGCATCTGACCAAACTTTTTTTCTCTTTTTCCAGTATTTTTCCAATATCAGATTCTATACCAATTCTTGTTTCTAGTATATCTTTTAGTCTATAGATCTGATTTAGTTGATTCTTTTTCCTACTATTTCATAGAAATCCCATCTATCCAGAGAACCAAATGAAAAATATTATTGAAAATTTAAAAAAATTGAATTCAAACAGATCTGAATTCAAACTTCGTTAGGCCGTATCTCGAGTTTCGTAACTCCGTTTTAGGTGATTCTTTTTGCAAAACGAAGCTTGTGTCGTGTACTTTATGTTAAACCCAAACACACATATTTTTGCTGCTGTAAATATTACGCTGTACAGAAACTTTATTTGGATGTTTTGGAGTTTTTCGAAGTCTTTCATTTGTTTTCTTTTTGGATCTTTGCTTGTATGCTTATGTATGTTATTGCTTGCTTACGCTAGATCATCCGGAGTGCGAAGCTGGTACTACGAATCTTTAGAGTTCAACGATCATCAGCAAGGCAAGTTCACCGTTTGATCATAATTTTCAATACCCAGTTTTTACTATGCATTAGTTTCACCCTCAAAGATTGCATGAATAGGATTGGGAACATGTGGTTATGCTTTGTAGTTCATGTGGTAGGAACCTATGACCTTTGATCACCCCGGGAATATTCGTTATATCATATCTTGCTTAGCCATGCTCGTAGACGGGGATTGGTATGTGTGATCCATGCAAGTTGTGAGAGATAATAATTTTGGGACAACATAAGGTCGCAACTTTAATACACATCTGGGTGGATTGTTTGGGGCACCTGGAGTAACCAGTGCTTGCCCAAGGGGAATCCCGGAGTACCCGTGTGATTACCCTAGGTCCGCCTGTTGGAAATATGCCCTAGAGGCAATAATAAATTGGTTATTATTATATTTCCTTGTTCATGATAATCGTTTATTATCCATGCTAGAATTGTATTGATAGGAAACTCAGATACATGTGTGGATACATAGACAACACCATGTCCCTAGTAAGCCTCTAGTTGACTAGCTCGTTGATAGATAGATGGTTACAGTTTCCTGACCATGGACATTGGATGTCGTTGATAACGGGATCACATCATTAGGAGAATGATGTGATGGACAAGACCCAATCCTAAGCCTAGCACAAGATCGTGTAGTTCGTTTGCTAAGAGCTTTTCTAATGTCAAGTATCATTTCCTTAGACCATGAGATTGTGCAACTCCCGGATACCGTAGGAATGCTTTGGGTGCACCAAACGTCACAACGTAACTGGGTGGCTATAAAGGTGCACTACAGGTATCTCCGAAAGTGTCTGTTGGGTTGGCACGAATCGAGACTGGGATTTGTCACTCCGTGTAAACGGAGAGGTATCTCTGGGCCCACTCGGTAGGACATCATCATTATGTGCACAATGTGACCAAGGAGTTGATCACGGGATGATGTGTTACGGAACGAGTAAAGAGACTTGCCCGTAACGAGATTGAACAAGGTATCGGGATACCGACGATCGAATCTCGGGCAAGTAACATACCGATTGACAAAGGGAATTGAATACGGGATTGATTGAATCCCCGACATCGTGGTTCATCCGATGAGATCATCGTGGAACATGTGGGAGCCAACATGGGTATCCAGATCCCGCTGTTGGTTATTGGCCGGAGAACGTCTCGGTCATGTCTGCATGGTTCCCGAACCCGTAGGGTCTACACACTTAAGGTTCGATGACGCTAGGGTTATTGGGAATAGATATACGTGGTTACCGAATGTTGTTCGGAGTCCCGGATGAGATCCCGAAAGTCATGAGGAGTTCCGGAATGGTCCGGAGGTAAAGATTTATATATGGGAAGTCCTGTTTTGGTCACCGGAAAAGTTTCGGGTGCTATCGGTAACGTACCGGGACCACCGGGAGGGTCCCGGGGGTCCACCAGGTGGGGCCACCGGCCCCAGAGGGCTGCGTGGGCCAAGTGTGGGAAGGGACCAGCCCCTAGGTGGGCTGGTGCGCCTCCCACAAGGGGCCCAGGGCGCAGGAAGGGGGGAAGGGGAAACCCTAGGCTCAGATGGGCCTAAGGCCCACCTAGTGGTGCGCCCCCCTCTCTCCCCCCTTGGCCGCCCCTCCAACTCCCATCTAGGGCTGGCCGCACCCCTTGGGGGGGAACCCTAGATGGGGTCGCAGCCCCTCCCCCTCCCCTATATATAGTGGGGGTTTTGGGGCTGCCATATACATGAGACTTCCTCTCTCTTGGCGCAGCCCTACCCCTCTCCCTCCTCCTCTCCCGCGGTGCTTGGCGAAGCCCTGCTGGAGTGCCATGCTCCTCCATCACCACCATGCCGTTGTGCTGCTGCTGGACGGAGTCTTCCCCAACCTCTCCCTCTCTCCTTGCTGGATCAAGGCGTGGGAGACGTCACCGGGCTGCACGTGTTTTGAACGCGGAGGCGCCGTGGTTCGGCGCTTAGATCGGAATCAACCGCGATCTGAATCGCTACGAGTACTACTCCTTCATCCGCGTTCTTGCAACGCTTCAGCATCGCGATCTACAAGGGTATGTAGATGCACTCCCCTTCCCCTCGTTGCTAGATTACTCCATAGATTGATCTTGGTGATGCGTAGAAAATTTTGAATTTCTGCTACGTTCCCCAACAGTGGTATCATGAGCTAGGTCTATGCGTAGTTTCTATGCACGAGTAGAACACAAAGTAGTTGTGGGCGTCGATTTTGTCAATTTACTTGCCATTACTAGTCTTATCTTGATTCGGCGGCATCGTGGGATGAAGCGGCCCGGACCGACCTTACACGTACACTTACGTGAGACAAGTTCCACCGACTGACATGCACTAGTTGCATAAGGTGGCTAGCGGGTGTCTGTCTCTCCCACTTTAGTCAGATCGGATTCGATGAAAAGGGTCCTTATGAAGGGTAAATAGAAATTGGCATATCACGTTGTGGCTTTTGCGTAGGTAAGAAACGTTCTTGCTAGAAACCCATAGCAGCCACGTAAAACATGCAACAACAATTAGAGGACGTCTAACTTGTTTTTGCAGGGTATGCTATGTGATGTGATATGGCCAAAAGGATGTGATGAATGATATATGTGATGTATGAGATTGATCATGTTCTTGTAATAGGAATCACGACTTGCATGTCGATGAGTATGACAACCGGCAGGAGCCATAGGAGTTGTCCTAATTTATTGTATGACCTGCGTGTCAATTGAAACGCCATGTAATTACTTTACTTTATTGCTAACCGTTAGCCATAGTAGTAGAAGTAATAGTTGGCGAGACAACTTCATGAAGACACGATGATGGAGATCATGATGATGGAGATCATGGTGTCATGCCGGTGACGAAGGTGATCATGCCGCGCCTCGAAGATGGAGATCTAAGGCGCAAGATGATATTGGCCATATCACGTCACCTTATGATTTGCATGTGATGTTTATCATGTTTACATCTTATTTGCTTAGAACGACGGTAGCATAAATAAGATGATCCCTCACTAAAATTTCAAGAGACGTGTTCCCCCTAACTGTGCACCGTTGCGAAGGTTCGTTGTTTCGAAGCACCACGTGATGATCGGGTGTGATAGATTCTAACGTTCGAATACAACGGGTGTTGACGAGCCTAGCATGTACAGACATGGCCTCGGAACACATGCGAAACACTTAGGTTGACTTGACGAGCCTAGCATGTACAGACATGGCCTCGAAACACAAGAGATCGAAAGGTCGAACATGAGTCGTATAGTAGATGCGATCAACATGGAGATGTTCACCGATGATGACTAGTCCGTCTCACGTGATGATCGGACACGGCCTAGTTTGACTCGGATCATGTATCACTTAGATGACTAGAGGGATGTCTATCTGAGTGGGAGTTCATTAAATAATCAGATGAACTTCATTATCATGAACATAGTCAAAAGGTCTTTGCAAATTATGTCATAGCTTGCGCTTTAGTTCTACTGTTTAAGATATGTTCCTAGAGAAAATTTAGTTGAAAGTTGATAGTAGCAATTATGCGGACTGGGTCCGTAAACTGAGGATTGTCCTCATTGCTGCACAGAAGGCTTATGTCCTTAATGCACCGCTCGGTGTGCTGAACCTCAGCGTCGTCTGTAGATGTTGCGAAACATCTGGCATACACGTTTTGATGACTACGTGATAGTTCAGTGCATAATGCTAACGGTTTAGAATTGTGGCACCAAAGACGTTTTGAAACGTCGCAGAACATATGAGATGTTCCGAAGACTGAAATTGGGATTTCAGACTAGTGCCCACGTCAAGAGGTATGAGACCCCTGACAAGTTTCTTAAGCCTGCAAACTAAGGGAGAAAAAGCTCAATCGTTGAGCATGTGCTCAGATTGTCTGAGTACTACAATCACTTGAATCGAGTGGGAGTTAATCTTCCAGATGAGATAGTGATGGCTCTCCATAGTCACTGCCACCAAGCTATTAGAGCTTCGTGATGAACTATAACATATCAGGGATAGACATGATAATCCTTGAGCAACTCGCGATGTTTGACACCGTGAAAGTAGAAATCAAATAGGAGCATCAATTGTTGATGGTTAATAAAACCACTAGTTTCAAGGAGGGCAAGGGCAAAAGGGATACTTCATGAAACAGCAAATCATTTGCTGCTCTAGTGAAGAATCCCAAGGTTAAACCCAAACCCGAGAAAGTGCTCCTGTAATGAGGGGAACGGTCACTGAAGCAGAACTACCCTAGATACTTGGTAGATGAGAAGGCAGGCAAGGTCGACAGAAGTATATTGGATATACATTATATGAATGTGTACTTTACTAGTACTCCTAGCAGCACCGGGGTATTAGATACCGGTTCGTTTGCTAAGTGTTAGTAACTCGAAATAAAAGCTGCGGAATAAATGGAGACTAGCTAAAGGTGAGATGACGATGTGTGTTGGAAGTGTTTCCAAGGTTGATGTGATCAAGCATCGCATGCTCCCTCTACCATCGATATTGGTGTTTGCGTTGAGCATAAACATGATTGGATTATGTTTATCGCAATACGGTTATTCATTTAAGGAGAATAATGGTTACTCTGAATAATACCTTCAATGGTCTTGCACCTAAAATGAATCTCGATTGCAGTGATACACATGTTCGTGCCAAAAGATATAAAATAGTAATGATAGTACCACATACTTGTGGCACTGCCATTTGAGTCATATTGGTATAGAACGCATGAAGAAGCTCCATGTAGATGGATCTTTGGACTCACTCGTTTTTTGAAAAGATTGAGACATGCGAACCATGTCTATTGGTATATATGCATGAAGAAACTCCATGCAGATGGATCGTTTGGACTCATTTGATTTTGAATCACTTGAGACATGCAAATCATACCACATGGGCAAGATGACTGAAAGGCCTCATTTTCAGTAAGATGGAACAAGAGAGCAACTTGTTGGAAGTAATACATTTTGATGTATGCAGTCCAATGAGTGCTGAGGCATGCAGTGGATATCGTTATGTTCTTACTTCACAGATGATTTGAGTAGATGCTGAGTGTATTTACTTGATGAAACACAAGTCTGAATTCTTGAAAGGTTCAAGTAATTTCAGAGTGAAGTTGAAGATCGTCGTGACAAGAGGATAAAATGTCTATGATATGATCATAGACATATCTGAGTTACGAGTTTGACACACAATTAAGACATTGTGGAAAGTGTTTCACAATTAATACCGCCTGGAACACCACAGTGTGATGGTGTGTCCGAACATCATAACTGCACCCTATTGGATATGGTGCATACCATGATGTCTCTTATCGAATTACCACTATCGTTTATGGGTTAGGCATTAGAGACAACCGCATTCACTTTAAAAGGGGCACCACGCAATTCCGTTGAGACGACACCGTTTAGAGAAACCTAAGTTGTTGTTTCTTAAAATTTTGGGGCTGCGATGCTTATGTGAAAAAGTTTCAGGCTGATAAGCTCGAACCCAAAGCGGATAAATGCATCTTCATAGAATACCCAAAACAGTTGGGTATACCTCCTATTTCAGATCTGGAAGCAAAAGTAATTGCTTCTAGAAATGGGTCCTTTCTCGAGGAAAAGTTTCTCTCGAAAGAATTGAGTGGGAGGATGGTGGAGACTTGATAAGGTTATTGAACCGTCACCTCAACTAGTGTGTAGCAGGGCACAGGAAGTTGTTCCTGTGGCACCTACACCAATTGAAGTGGAAGCTTATGATAGTGATCATGAAACTTCGGATCAAGTCACTACCAAACCTCGTAGGACGACGAGGATGCGTGCTACTTCAGAGTGGTACGTGATCCTGTCTTAGATATCATGTTGTTAGACAATACTGAACCTACGAGCTATGGAGAAGCGATGGTGGGCCCATATTCCGACAAATGGTTAGAAGCCATGAAATCCGATATAGGATCCATGTATCAAAACAAAGCATGGACTTTGGTAAATTTCCCGATGATCGGCAAGCCATTGAGATAAATGGATCTTTAAGAAGAAGACGGACATGGACGGTAAGGTTACCGTCTATGAAGCTCGACTTGTGGCAAAGAGTATTTTCACAAGTTCAAGGAGTTGACTACGATGAGATTTTCTCATTCGTAGCGATGCTTAAGTCCATTGGAATCATGTTAGCATTAGCTGCATTTATGAAATCTGGCAGATGGATGTCAAAAACAAGTTTCCTTACCAGTTTTCGTAAGGAAAGGTTGTATGTGATACAATCAGAAAGGTTTTGTCGATCCTAAGGATGCTAAAAGGTATGCTAGCTCCAGCGATCCTTCCATGGACTAGAGCAAGCATCTCGGATTCAGAATATACGCTTTGATGGAGTGATCAAAGTTTTTGGGTTTATACAAAGTTTGTTAGAAACTTGTATTTACAATAAAGTGAGTGGGAGCGCTACAACATTTCTGATAAGTATATGTGAATGACATATTGTTGATCCGAAATGATGTAATTTTTTTGGAAAGCATAAAGGGTTGTTTGAAAGGAGTTTTTCAAAGGAAGACCTTGATAAAGCTGCTTACATATTGGGCATCAAGATCTATAGAGATAGATCAAGACGCCTGATGATATTTTCAAAGAACGCACACCTTGACATGATTTTGAAAGAGTTCAAAATAGATCAGCAAAGGAGTTCTTGGCTGTGTTACAAGGTGTGAGTATTGAGTAAGACTCAAGACCTGACCACAGCAGAAGAGAGAGAAAGGACGAAGGTCGTCCCCTATGCTTTAGACGTAGGCTCTACAGTATGCTATGCTATGTACCGCACATGAAGTGTGCCTTGCCATGAGTTGGTCAAGGGGTACAATAGTGATCCGGGAATGGATCACATGACAGCGGTCGAACTTATCCTTAGTATCTAGCGGACTAAGGAATTTTCTCGATTATGGAGGTGAAAAGGAGTTCGTCGTAAAGGGTTACATCGATGCGAACTTTGACACTAATCCGGATGACTCTGAGTAGTAAACCGGATTCGTATAGTAGAGCAGTTATTTGAAATGGCTCCAAGTAGCGCGTGGTAGCATCCACAAGATGACATAGATATTCGTAAAGCACACACGGATATGAAAGGTTTAGACCCGTTGACTAATAACCTCTCTCACAAGCATAACATGATCAAACCAGAACTCATTAAGTGTTTATCACATAGTGATGTGAACTAGATTGTTGACTCTAGTAAACTCTTTGGATGTTGGTCACATGGTGATGTGACCTGTGAGTGTTAATCACATGGTGATGTGAACTAGATTATTGACTCTAGTGCAAGTGGGACACTGTTGGAAATATGCCCTAGAGGCAATAATAAATTGGTTATTATTATATTTCCTTGTTCATGATAACCGTTTATTATCCATGCTAGAACTGTATTGATAGGAAACTCAGATACATGTGTGGATACATAGACAACACCATGTCCCTAGTAAGCCTCTAGTTGACTAGCTCGTTGATCAATAGATGGTTACGGTTTCCTGACCATGGACATTGGATGTCGTTGATAATGGGATCACATCATTAGGAGAATGATGTGATGGACAAGACCCAATCCTAAGCCTAGCACAAGATCGTGTAGTTCGTTTGCTGAGAGCTTTTCTAATGTCAAGTATCATTTCCTTAGACCATGAGATTGTGCAACTCCCAGATACCGTAGGAATGCTTTGGGTGCACCAAACGTCACAACGTAACTGGGTGGCTATAAAGGTGCACTACAGGTATCTCCGAAAGTGTTTGTTGGGTTGGCACGAATCGAGACTGGGATTTGTCACTCCGTGTAAACGGAGAGGTATCTCTGGGCCCACTCGGTAGGACATCATCATTATGTGCACAATGTGACCAAGGAGTTGATCACGGGATGATGTGTTACGGGACGAGTAAAGAGACTTGCCGGTAACGAGATTGAACAAGGTATCGGGATACCGACGATCGAATCTCGGGCAAGTAACATACCGATTGACAAAGGGAATTGAATACGGGATTGATTGAATCCCCGACATCGTGGTTCATCCGATGAGATCATCGTGGAACATGTGGGAGCCAACATGGGTATCTAGATCCCGCTATTGGTTATTGGCCGGAGAACGTCTCGGTCATGTCTGCATGGTTCCCGAACCCGTAGGGTCTACACACTTAAGGTTCGATGACGCTAGGGTTATAGGGAATAGATATACGTGGTTACCGAATGTTGTTCGGAGTCCCGGATGAGATCCCGGACGTCACGAGGAGTTCCGGAATGGTCCGGAGGTAAAGATTTATATATGGGAAGTCCTGTTTTGGTCACCGGAAAAGTTTCGGGTGCTATCGGTAACGTACCGGGACCACCGGGAGGGTCCCGGGGGTCCACCAGGTGGGGCCACCGGCCCCAGAGGGCTGCGTGGGCCAAGTGTGGGAAGGGACCAGCCCCTAGGTGGGCTGGTGCGCCTCCCACAAGGGGCCCAGGGCGCAGGAAGGGGGGAAGGGGAAACCCTAGGCTCAGATGGGCCTAAGGCCCACCTAGTGGTGCGCCCCCCCTCTCCCCCCTTGGCCGCCCCTCCAACTCCCATCTAGGGCTGGCCGCACCCCTTGGGGGGAACCCTAGATGGGGTCGCAGCCCCTCCCCCTCCCCTATATATAGTGGGGGTTTTGGGGCTGCCATATACATGGGACTTCCTCTCTCTTGGCGCAGCCCTACCCCTCTCGCTCCTCCTCTCCCGCGGTGCTTGGCGAAGCCCTGCTGGAGTGCCACGCTCCTCCATCACCACCATGCCGTTGTGCTGCTGCTGGATGGAGTCTTCCCCAACCTCTCCCTCTCTCCTTGCTGGATCAAGGCGTGGGAGACGTCACCGGGCTGCACGTGTGTTGAACGCGGAGGCGCCGTGGTTCGGCGCTTAGATCGGAATCAACCACGATCTGAATCGCTACGAGTACGACTCCTTCATCCGCGTTCTTGCAATGCTTCCGCATCGCGATCTACAAGGGTATGTAGATGCACTCCCCTTCCCCTCGTTGCTAGATTACTCCATAGATTGATCTTGGTGATGCGTAGAAAATTTTGAATTTCTGCTACGTTCCCCAACACCGCCACCCAGGCTCAAAGGGATCATAAGATATTTCATGCCTAGAAACTTTCGTGTGCAGCCACAAGCCATTATGGGCTCTGGCATAGTTGAGTAAGTTGTGTGACCTCTTTCCGTGGTAGACTAGTTGATGTAGGGGAAAGTAGGTGTACCGGTCTACCCAGGGTTAAGGGCAAACGCTTCTGAAAGGCTATGTCTCGATCTTCCGATCATGGAGGTGGTCGAGTCTTGTGGGGAAAAGTGCGCAAACCTCTGCAGAGTGTACAAACTAATCATGATTAGCTGTGTCCCCGGTTATGGACAATTTGAGTATCTAGAAGTGAATTATTGGTTGATCTCATCACTCTATTTAATGAAATTATTGGGCTACTAATAACTTGGGAATTTTGGGATTGAGTTGGAGGAACCTTCTCAATAATGGCATTTCAATTTAGTAGTAAAAAAAAGTTTATTCCTTTGTTGTAGGGTAAAATTAGCTTTATGCAAAATTAAACTTAGAGCCTCCACCAGCTAAATTTGCATATAGAGATAGTCTTTTCATTTATTATTATTCTATGGTGTGAAATTGCCAGCATATTCCATGTGCTGACCTACACGGCTGCAACGCCTCATGTTGCAGACTTTTCCGACGAGGATTAAAGGTGCAATAGGTCATTGTTCTGCACTCAGTTTGCCGTGGAGTTGGATGGACTCATTTACCTTTGAAGCTTCCGCAGTTATTTTTATTTAGATGGCCTTTGGCCATATTATTGTAATAAATACTCTTTTGAGAACCTCGATGTAATAAAGTGTGATTGAACTCTGTTATAATTCCTTGAGTACTGTGTGTGTCAGCATACCGATCCAGGGATGACACTTAAGCATAGAGACTTCGATCCATTTTGGGTCGGGTCGCTACACTTTGTTAGAGCCCTTTCCTTCCCCACAGGCCAGAGCTCAATTTACCTTCGCCACAACTCTAAAATAAGGAGAATCAGCTCAAGATAAAAGGGCTCGCACTCAATTGATCCGGGTCAACACTTCCTGTATCTGGTTTCGGCTTTATTTTGACTCCTTGGAGGGGCTCATGACAGTCCTGTAGGGGATCCAAAGGCTTTCGAGCAGTAGCGGCAGCGGGGCGGGAGAGTTGGTTATTCAATTGATCCTATGAGGTTGGCCCTTTTGCATCATCCAGCAAGGCTCGGAACTCTGAGCTATTAAGGTGTGGTTGAGGGATAAGACACCTTCGATATGTTAACGGAGAGAGGGGAGAGTCATTCCAGAGTTGGGTGGGAATCATTGATAGAAATTTGGATTTTCCCTGAGGTACGATAGCATCTGAACTAAAGAAAGGGAATATGGAAAGTGAATGTGGTAAAGGATACCAAGAGTAGGCTCCCTGAATGATTTTTAGGCGTATTTTCTTTGAACAAATAGATCTATAAAGAAAATAGGATGGATCTTCCACCTATGCTATGAGTGAATCTTATCATCACTGGCGAGTGGTATCGTATCACCGTCTTCGTCCTGAAAACATCTGTAGAGCTAAGCCAGTGTAGGCTTTGACACTACTTATATTCGCTACAAGTATTACACTCGCTTCGCTACACTCTTCTCTTATGCTTCGCGCTTCGCATAGGCTAAATAAGCCGCTCATCCCTGGCGAATCCTACCCACATAGGAATGCAGAATGGGGAAAGGCAAAACATATTCAATCCCAGGAGAGAAGTCACTGGTTCGATAGGACCAGGGAGAGGACCCTGATCACCTTGCCAACGAATTCAAGGCCTTAGGAAAATCATCCTACAATGGACCGTAGGTACTGAGAATGAAGAAGACATAAAAATAAGGTTAGGGGGATAAAAAGAAAACCTCCTCCCATTCAAAGTCGTCTTCAAGTACCTTTTTGATTCTTTACCGAGTATGGATGGATCAACTATAGGTTCGAGTTTACCCAAGATACGTACACTGCTAAGTGTATGAAAATCCAAGAGAGAATCATAAAATCTAAAAGCTAGGAAGGAGAAGACCGGGTGATTGAATATGACTTGCTAACAGATCCTACTCTCCCTTAAGCGCTAGTTCTATTCACGATGGTTCAGTTTCAAGAGCAGCTAAAGTAGTTACCTAATAAGATAGATGAATATTCCACGATCTACGATTATAAAAATCTTCTTATAGAAGTCTAGTTCTTTCTTCTTTTAGAAAAGGAAGTCTTGCTCTCCTTTCTTGCCCCTACTTGCATTGCGAGCCAATCTTCAAACTGTTACGGAGAAGTCGTTTATTGATTAGTTGCTTGAACGTGGAAATATTTCGGCATATCTGCTCTTAGGTTAGTACGAGAACTCGACTCTACTCGTGCTATAGTTGAGGATGTACTTATACTACTCTAAAGAGGGGTCAATTAATGGGGTGCACTTTTCTTAGGGCAATTCTAGGCAAGACCTTGAATCACAGGGTTTGTTCCTGGCAACCCAGCATTCTTTATCTTGGCGTAGATTGGTGTGATGGGACGGATGCTGTGAAAAAGCTTTTTTCTTTGACCGGAATCAACAGGTGTGAACCCATCTAGGATGAGTCAAACATAGGGGAAGGGCCTCCTGGAAATATCCGGCATACTAGTAATCGATTATTTGGCCTTTTGCGATCGAACAACCTATGAACAGTTGTAGCCTACATAACCTACCTACCCAGACCAAGGGAAGAAGGTATCAGATCACTGTAGTTCTAGACCCCTTTTTTCAAATAAAGGAAGTGGCAACGTTTGCCCGAAGAGGTTGAATCAACAGTAAGAAGATACCACCCAAGCACAGAATCCGAAATAACAATCAGGAATAGGAC
Organism: Triticum aestivum; assembly: GCF_018294505.1. Taxonomy (NCBI): domain Eukaryota; kingdom Viridiplantae; phylum Streptophyta; class Magnoliopsida; order Poales; family Poaceae; genus Triticum; species Triticum aestivum. Next base: position 327,395,413 of record NC_057808.1, on the reverse strand, counting down.
TAGGAGAATGAGGTCTAATTATAGAGTCAAGCTGTAATTGGGCTTAGTGCTCCGATTGCGCCTTAGGACTAGGACTGATAGGTAAATGCCCCTTACTCAACCAATGAAGGCGGGTAGGGCTTTCCTTTCTTTTGTTTAGGGTTGGCAAGAGGATGGTTGCCTCGGCTACAAAGCTGTTAGAGAATGCGCTCTTATCACTACAGGGACGCGAGAGAAATTCCTCGAAAGTAGTATTAAAGGGATGGGGCATTACCGGTGTTAGCGACGAAGGGATTGTTTGCAAGACAAGGTTGCCCTGTTAAGATACGAACAGGGGCATGCCACGCATAATAGTAGAAAAAGGGCAAAGAAGAGGATTGAGGGGCAGAAGGAGCTGGAGGCCAACAAGGAATAGAAGAAGCTGTTCCACTCATAGCTCTTCTTTTTAAAAAGCTTAACTCACATTTCGGGAGCGGATGCTGCTCGAGCTAAAGATATGCCCCCAACTCTTGAACAGCTCTCACTTGCCTTGGCCGATAGCTTAGATGACCGACTGTTAGGCATGGTTACCAATGATTTCACAGTATATATCTTGTTTGGTGAGCCAACCGGCTTCACCCGAGGATGAAGGTAGTAGAACAAAGAGGAGAAGCATCTTTTCCTGGCCGGAGAGGAATCAAGGTCCATCTCATTAAGGCTGAACATTTAGTCTCGTTCCCGATAACAATAGGGAACAGCTGGCCTTGTTTGGTTTTTCTTTCAAGGATTTTTTCTTTCTTGCAATTCTGCGAACTTTGAATGCATCATTTCCTCCATTTCTCGGAACTTATCGTGGAATCTAGGCCCACTAGGACTCGACGGAATTCTGGTAAATCGAGCTCTCTTAGGGGTGGAAGCCAGCCCCCACTACTCGATGTTATCACTCTGCAGGATTTGACAATGGATTTGTCTTCCTCGGTCTCTTCAAACTTTTCCAATCCTGCTATTTTCCCCAAGTCTTCTTGAGTAGTATGATCCCTGAGGGTCAATCCTTTACCTTCCCCCCTTTGCCCTTTCAAATGAAAAAGAACTACCAATGAAAAAAAATGAAATGAAATGAACAATTGCTACTTCTTTATTAAATTACACTGAAAAGAAAGTCTGTAAAAAACAAGAGCCAACCTAAAACTTAACTACCCCTTGCCCTCCCACTGAACCCTTCTTTCTATCCAAAAAAAGGAAGAGCGCACCAAAAAAAAGAATCCAGAAAAAACTCCGCAACTTACGCTCTCATTGCAGCGGCACCTGTTAAAGTGGTGGCAAGAAAGAAAAGACCAAAAAGAAAATTTTTTAATACCTCCGACGAACCGAACCAAGCAGTCTGATCATCCTTGCCCGTCCCCCTCTTCTGTCAACCGTTGAAAGAGCATAGCCCAGGAATGAACCATATCGATCCAAGGTTGCAAGGAAAGAAGAAAGGTAAACCAGACCATAGGAATCTTCTGATGAAGTCAATCAGAGAGGACGGTTAGGTTCTTTGTTGCCTCATTTGCTTAGCTTATAGAATTACACGGTTTATCACGATAGACATTCCAATCAATGGTTGGACGATCAATACCATCGAACTATTCCATTCCACTGCTGAATGACGGAAACGGAAGCTTTTTCTTACTGATGGACTGATCCTGGGAGTTCAGACTGACGGTTAGATGGTTGTTCGCTTGTGTGCTTATTTTCCTTCCCCACTCAAAAACAAGTGTTACAGAATGTTCTTCAATTCAAATAGGTATGACCCCGTCCATCCTTCCAGAGCTAGGCACCTGCTTTAGAATGAGAATCTTTGACAGAGATCGTTCCTTCAGTTTAGCAATCAATTAGATCCATACTGACTTAGCTTGAAGCATGGCTTGCTATTTTGAGGCTCGATGCTACTCTTGGGAACATTATTGATACATCGACTTTCAAGCATCTCGTAGTTGAGTGGTACTGCCATCAACAGTACCAAGATGGAAAGGGACTGCTGAACATGGATAGAACGAGAGTCGAACTCGCATGCCTATCTTTTCTTGTTAGTTAGGAAAGAAAGCCGATATAAACAGCTCCATATTAGCGAATTGCCTCTGACTACTCTTCCCAGGCTGGTCAAACTATAGGATTCCCATTCACTTAGTAAACTTATTGGACAGACGGGTCAACCACTTGACCGGGGGGAGTAAGGTTCGTCACCATAGTCCTGATAGAAGGTCGAGTTTAAAAACAAACCAAAGACAAAGCAACAATGAAAGGAAGGACGGCTCGCTTCGCTTTACAACCAGGGCGGGTCTCGCTGCCGAATCAATGCGCAAGACGCACGATCTACAAACAACAATAGAGAGAGCCAACCAAGAATGAAAGAACCTGGAAACAAACCCGTGAGCGAATACCAAACAGAGTAAGAAGGAGGAAGGGCCGAAGGCGGCTTACTAAGCGAGAAGGCTCCAAGCAATAATGCATTAGAAGGGAGCTTGCTGCTTTGCAACCTAAGTGGTATAGCTAAGCTTACTCATCAAGGGCCGATAGATAGAGCTGCTCTTGTTGCTAATGGAGAAAGATTGGAGTGAAGTTTAGTATGCTTTCTAAGATCAGAGGAGGAAAAGAATGAAGGTGTGGACGGGAAGGAGGAGGCAAGGCCCCCTCAATGTGTATTCGACTACTCATTACGGAACCACCGATTGATCCGATTAGACTTCCCGCGGGGTAGCGCGGGGAACTTGCTGAATCAACTCCTTGGAATCGGAGGCCTGACTGAGGGTCAATCCAATGGTAACCTCAACCTAGGAATGCTTGTTTCACTTCCTTGACAGAGCCAACTGAGATGCTCTGTCTCGATGTTGACCTAACATGGATTGATTCTAAATTATGAATCAAAAATCCTGATCTCGCAAAGGATCCGCAATAGCTGTGTGTACTCGAGGACTCTTAGGGAAAGAAAAGCACTTTTCTCTCTCATTGGTTAGACCGGCTATGGGTGGGTTGGTTATATACTGTGCCTTCCTTCTTCGAACCTTTTGGTATGTATTGCCCCCTAACTATAGATCAGATCCACCGGACCAGAAACTCAATTCCGCACTGCTGCTGAGTCGTCGAACTTATCCACCTCAGGGATTCGTGGATTTTCCGTTTTTGAATTGCGTTGGGGGAAATCTACCAAAGCTAGGCAGATAGATAGACTCCTTTCCCGCTGCTAAGGGAGAGCAAGAAACTAAATCAAATGATTGTTTTTTTCACCAGCGCCCTTTTTTGCGGGTACTAAGAGTCCTCTCACTACCAACCAGCAAACATCATCATCTGGCTGGGTCTTGCCGGTATCAACAACGAGAAAGAAGAACCAAATGGAAACAGCAACTAACTATGGCTCTTGGCCCAGACAACGTCCTAGGCGTAGGGGAGATCAAAACAAGAAGTCACGCCTAGACGACGACACCCGTCCTGGGCTGCAGTAAGTAGATCGAGAGGTCGTTCCGCCCCTTGTCCCCGAAGATGGGTAATATGTTCTCATACAATGTTGCTCCAACTTTTTTCTAGAGGGCCTAGCTGGCGAGCGATCCCAGTCCGCGGCAGAGAACAAGACAGCAAGCGAGCGTACCTTTGTTCGCTTCTTTTCCACCAAGCACAAAAGTTTAAGGAGAACTTTAGGTCGGTGGCTACCTAAGGAAACTCCGATTCGATCCCCCCCCCCCCGGCTGGGAGGCATCTACCTCATCCCGATCACAAGGAGATGTTCACCATGATGGGGGGTCAGGTACTTTAATTCTTTGCGTTCCGGAAAGAATGAAATGCATAGGGGACCATCCTTTTTTTTGTATGCTCTCTGATTTACGGATTCGCAGGGGCCGAGGGCCAACCTTAGTCGACTGACAATGACAAAGGCTTGCGAAAACAAAGTAGCGCCTTTGAAATGGAATCTTAATTAACTATCAGTGGTGCGAAACAGCTTAGCCCCGGGGAGCTAAAGGTTATACCTTTGTAAGCGAACTATGGTTCTCTATGTAGGGTATTCCTCCTTTACTCTCTTAATTAATGTCGAGCTAAGTGACTTTGTGTAGCGTAGTAGAATTAACGCTACGTATGCGTGGACACTCTCTTATCCCTAAGCCTCTTCGCTAACTCGCTCGCCTAAAAAAATGAGTAGGCGAGGCTAGGCAAACTCGGCCGCTGACTTTGACTGTACTGTAGTAGACTTTCTAGCCTTTTATTTTAGAACCCTTTCTCATGTTCTTTCATCCATCAAATAGGAGAACCGTCAGGTCCTTAGTAGCGTTGACAAAGAAGAAGAGCCGGTGAAAAAAAAGAAAGCTAGAATTTCGAATAGTGAGACCAGCTTGACAAGCTACCTTTCCTCTTGATATGAGGTGCGAAGAGAAACATCTCTTTTTTATGACTTCCACTTCTCGATCCCGGCCTGGAAAAGTGACAGACCCCTTGATGAATGAAAGAAAGGGTTTATGAGCCCTAGCCCTGTAAGCCCACACCTGTGTAGAGTAGATCGTTCAACACCTGCGGCACAAACCCATTTTTGACCAATTGGTCCGTATATCATAGGTGACCGAACGGCCGCCCCCCGTCTTACTAGACCAACCTGCTAGAATTATTCCATAAACACCTAGCGAAGATATGGCAAACAAATAAAGTAGCCCTATGTTCGGATATGACAATACCATACCATAATCAAAAGGTACAACGGCCCAAGCGACCAGACTTAACATAAATGTAGCCACTGGAGCCATTCTAAAAAGGGAGAAATTAGCACTACTTGGTGAAATAGGTTCTTTTAGAATCAATTTCAAACCATCTGCTAGAGGTTGTAACAATCCGAATGATCCCACTACATCAGGACCCTTTCGACGTCGCACAAAAGCCATTACTTTACGTTCAGCTAGCACTAAAAAGGCTACGCCTAGTAGAAGTGGTAGAATTAAACAAAGTATTTCCGCTGGAACAGCTATGTACGTTTTTTATTTTCTATTCACTCATGATCGGGCCTGACCTGGTCGACCCGATCAAACTATTTCACTTATGATCTGGCCTGGTTGACCCAATCATGATATTGAAGGATGGGACCTTTTATCAAAAAACTCTGGATCCCGAGAAGTTTTGAAGATGGTGCTCCTGTTACGTTACTTCGAATGGAATCCTCACTTGACTAAGCATAAGCGAAAACGTGGCTGAGAGTAAGCAATCCCCTTTCCTAGTGGCTGAGTCATGATCAGAAATATTGCGAAAGAAAGTGAAATGTCCTATTGTCGTCCCAATTTGGGTAATCCGCGATGTCTCCATTTTATGTATCCATCTTGACTCGTTTTCGGTGTATCAATAGTTCGTTGTATTACACTTTGAACTAACCTAGAGGCCGTGCTTAGGCGAAAATCGATATCAATGAAGTAATCCCGGAACTCTAGAAATCGTGAAGAATTTATTCCATTTTGTTAAATATCGCGAATATAGTGGATACTCTAGAACATTCCTTTGAATGGAATTGTTCATTGGGTTCGACATGTTGTTCGACAAAATAGAAAGTTGTCTCTCGTATGTTATTGTAAGGTGATTCATTCATAATATTTCTTATGTGCGGTTTCAAGATGCTAAAAAGGTAGATTTGGTAATCGGCTTTTGAGCTCCATTATGTGGACTTCATCAATTTGTGAATTATGGACTTGGCGGTAGTGGTCAATACTAACTGCACCGTCTAAATGCTCCCTGACCAAGTTTGCGTACTCGTCAGGGTTGAGTTGAGGGGGCCGCCCGTGCGCTAATTGGGCTTCGAGGTGGCTATACGCGAAAAAAGCTCGCTTTTGACTGAGGCCTGTTCTGTCCTAAACTGTTCCAGAATGTTATTTGTATCATAGGAAGATTCCGAAAGCACATTGATGCCGAAAGAATCTTCGGAACCGGTGGAGAGGCTATTCCGATTGAAGGCTAGACAAATAACATGACTGAGGTATGTAAATAAAACTTGTGAAATAGCTATATAATATGATCTAAATATAGAAGAATACCAAAGATAATGGATAGCAAAATAAGCTTTTTAGCTTTCTTTTTCTTTTGTGTGCGCTTTTCGCCTGCCTTCCCGACCGCAGATAGGCTACGGGGCTTTGCTCTTCGGCCCCATTATGTGAATACCACATCAAGGTGACAGGATTCGAACCTATGGCCCTCTGTACCCAAAACAGATGCGCTGACCAGACTGCGCTACACCTCGTCTCCCCCTCAGAACATATGGATCTACCCGATCCATAAAGAAAAGAACCACCGCTTTTAGGAAATTTTGACAATTCTCTTTCACTTGCATTTTCTTTCGTGAAGGCTCGCTCTCGTTCTTCTTACATCTTGCCCTTTTTTCTTGAGAATTGTATCTATAGCTACTGCTGTTTTGCCAGCCAGTCTGTCCCCAATAATGAACTCTCGTTGACCGCGCCCTACAGGGATCATCGAATCGATAGCAATAAGCCATGTTTGAAGAGGTTCGTATACGGAACGCCTCGCCTCTCCCATCAATAGGTTTAGCCAGAGCATTTATAACATGATCCAAGTTATATACGCTCACGGGTATCTGAGCAATTCTTCCTGTTGCTTTTACAAAACTTCCCTCTTGATGCTAAACCATAGCTCTAACTGAGTCAAATTCCACAATTTCTAAGAACGATATGCTTTTTTTTCATTTTTCACTGTGAAAGCTTCTCTCAATCCGTCCTAGTCCTTTCTTTCCTGGGCACAGGCTTACCTGGTTGACCGTCCACATTCATTCATTGTTCTTCTGTTGTGGAATCGAACCACAGAGCTAGCGCAATTGGGATTTAGAGTCCCATGCGTGAAACTAAAGAGGATTTTCAGTCCTCTGCTCTACCAGCCAGAACCTAGAAGGACACTTCACACCCGATTTGACACAGCTAGACTGGAAACACTGCTTGTCAAGAGCACAGACCCCAGTATATAATACTTTTATGAGTATGTTGGTAAGGTCCGGTCATCCGCTTCTGTGCTTGCACTTCTGCGTAACTAGGGGTGCAAGTCTAGTACAGCGTACTTTCATAACTGAATCAAAAGCGTCGATACATGAAAAATCTCTATATACAATATTTATGACACAGAATGTTGTTCTTTCAACATGATTCCTCAACAATTTTTTCATTGTAACTGACTCTCCGTTCTCTCCGTTCCACTTTGGTTTTCGACTAATAATTACCATGATGAATTTCTCTTACTGCTTGGTTCCGCATTGGATTTTGGAAACTTTTGTTTAGAAAGTGGTGTCACGACCGTGGGGATCAAATGGATGGTTCAGGAAAGTCTAGTGAAGCAGCACGTCTAATCATATAGATGACCATAGTGGTATGGTTCCATAGAAAACTACTGGAGGCCATTACCGCCACCGAAATGGTTTCCATGCTCCGTTGGATGATTTGACGATATCGCAGTATCAAGCTAGAACGGTTTCAATTTGTAGGACGGAAAAGGAACCTCATCCTTTGGTGCACACTAACCGATGAAGCTCAACCCTCTCTCGAACTGAGCTATTTCCGCTTTTTCGAACAAAAAGTTCGAGTAGTTTAGTGAAAAAACGGTCAAGCTTTCTTCCATCCTTCCTAGCTCCTCGACCTTGCACCCGCTCGACGCCTTTTTCATTGTTCGTTCTGAGGTGGATTCGA